>NC_139701.1:22734453-22841953 GCF_964188405.1 Protomyctophum parallelum | reverse complement strand
TATATTCATGTGTTTACTAACACATTTACTAACACATCAGGTATAAATGTCTGGAATCACTCAGCATTCAATCGTCTTTTAGTGATTTAATTCTCTGATTTACATAGTTCATAGGATCATAGGTGATACAGGCATGCCGAAAAGCAAACCAATGAAGGCAGACAGAGAGGGTCATGATTAATGGGATACCATATTGATAGGTTCAGTTTGGTTGGTGGCACATGGAGGTGTGCCTTTACTGTGAAAATGTACTTCTATGAGTTTAGTATTGAGCGGGACACATAGTGCTCAGCTGATTGGAGGCACACAAGCTTCCCTTGCAGACGTAGTCCTTTCTTTCAATCATTTTATTTTTCCTTTTTGTACGAACCGACACATGACTCACATATACATACAGACTAACCGACATACCTACATACATACATTATACATACATACGTCCATACATCATCTTCTTCTTACTACTTAAATAATCATTCATGTAGTTTTAGAAATCATAAAGCCTTTGTTCTTAACATGAATAGTTCCTTAATTTGCCAAACCTCTTGATAATATTTCTGCGTATTCTACTCCCATGTATTCCACAACTGGTCCCCAAACCAAGAAGAATCCATCCATGTCTCCTTGGAGAACATGTGTGAGCCGTTCTAGTGGGAGCAGTTGTAGAACATTATGGAGCCAACTCGATACAGATGGAACAACATCCCCAATCCAACATTGTAGTATTGACAACCTAGCACAGTACCATAGTATATTCAGGATTCTCTTAAATCTGTTAAATTCAGGAGTCGTTGGGTGTAAGCCCAAGATACATTGTAGGGGATCTAGTTCGATCCTTAGCCCTATTATAGTAGAAATTTCGTTCTTCACTTCCTCCCAAACTTTTTGGATTACTGGACAGTGCCACATTAGGTGCACATACGTGCCCACGTTTTCTTTACATTTCAGACATGTACCAGAGCAGTCTTTATCATATTTGCTCCTTTGATATGGAGTAGTTTGTAGTTTATGTATAATCTTGAATTGGATTTCTTGAGGCTTGTAGTTGCAACATATCTTTTTACTATTTAACATAATTTTTTTCCATTGAAGGTCATTAATTGTAATTTGTAAGTCTAGTTCCCACGACTGCCTGCTGATGTTGGTATTAACGTTCTTTATGGAAATCAATTTTTGATATATAACTTGTTTTTCTTTTCTTCAGCTGGCAGACCTGGTGAACAAGTCTCTCAATCTGCTCTGGTCCATGTCCTTCTTTATACTGGGGTATAGAATTTAGATAACTTCGAATTTGTAAATACCTAAAGAAATGTATCCGGGATAACCCATATTGATCCTGTAGTTGTCCAAAAGACTTCAAGGTACCATGCTGGTATAGATCATTTATCACCTGAATTCCTACTGTATGCCATTCCTTGAACCCAGGGTCATTACAAGAGGGGATAAAATTAGGGTTGTTAACAATCGGTGCATAAAAAGAATATTTCTTTAGCATTGAGAATGCCCTCTTTATGTTATTCCATGTATTCAGGGTGTTGTTCACAATAAAATTAGCCCCAATACCTGGAAACAATTTAGCATCAGTTATGAATGGTAGATTTGGTAGCACTATGGAGTTACAACCCTGTGGTACCAGATCCAACCATGTTGAGTTGGGGTCTTGTTCCACCCATTCTGCTAAATTGTTCACTACTGTTGCCCATTGATAATATTGAAAGTTGGGGACTGCTAATCCTCCCTTTTCCACTGGGAGCTGGAGCTTTTCCAGTTTCACTCTTGGGCGTTTATTTCTCCAAATAAATGCTGACATGGCCCTATTTACATCTTTGAAAAGACTGTTGGGTATGACGTTGGGTATCATTTGCATAGGGTATAAGATTCTAGGGAGTATATTCATTTTGATAATGGAGATACGTCCCAAGAAGGATATTGGAAGCTCCATCCATCTGGTTAGGTCCAATTTAATCTGTTTAATAACGGGGGTCAAGTTTGTCTTCACTAAATCCTCCAAGTGGTAAGGAATATATATCCCTAAATACTTGAAGCCTTTATCAGTCAGATTGACGTAGTCCTGTCCCCCCCACACACCCACACACACACACACACACACACACACACACACACACACACATACACATGGACACACACACACACACACCCATACATACTGTTTGTGGGCTACAAACGGCCCCCACCACATAAGAGGAAGTATCATATTTCACACATAGCCTACAAGCTGCATGTCTTGCAACCAAACCGGCCAGACATAGTCTGTCTGTTTTGAGGCACGTCGCATAGATGAAGAGAAAGCTGACGGCTCGAACCCCCACAGAGAATCAATCTATCAATTCGACTGCGATATATAGATAAGAATACTAGCCCAGAAACAACAAACTAAAATACGAACTGAAAATAATGTGCTGATAGTTCACAAAATATCAGTTACGGTACACATGTACACACTTACACATTCAGTTAGACACTGGCATAGCCAGTTTGATTGCGAAATAGATGTCTCCACCAAAATGAAGAAGTGATGTTAGTTCACAAAGTATCATGTTCGTACATGCACACAGTATCAGTTAGACACAGTCAACTGTAAGACCATCTGTTTCCTGTACAACACAGAGGAAATGAGGAAGCGGAACTAGAATTACACTGACACTAACTATCAAAACTGAAAGTGCCCTCAAACAGGAAAAATCTGATGACGTCATCAGAAATGGGTTAGGCCACACCCCCATAGTGCCCTGGGCTTGGTTAGGCCACGCCCATAGTGCCCCCGGGCTGAGAATGCTGCCGAACCAGGGGTTGTAGCTCAAAACGTGCCCCATTAAACTACTTATAGTCCATCATCTCGGAGTGCATGCTGTAGGGTGCCATTTTTCACGATTTTGGAGAATTTGAATTTTTTCAAATCCTATACGATGGAGCATGCGCTCCATCGTCTCGGAGCGCATGCTATATTGTCTCGAGTGATTTTCGTCTTTTTTAAATCCTCAAAAATGTAGATAAACGACAAGCTATAGTATGCCGTCCGAGATGGGCTATAGTCCATGCATGGTCAAAAATGATGAAAAACGGCGTGCTATATAGTATACCGTCTGAGATGGGCTATAGTCCATGCATGGTCAAAAATGATGAAAAACGGCGTGCTATATAGTATACCGTCTGAGATGGGCTATAGCCCATGGTCCAAAATGATGAAAAACGAGGATTTGAAAAAAAAGACAAAAATCACTCCAAGACCATGGGCTATAGTCCATGGTCTCGGAGTGAATTTCGTCTTTTTTTAAATCCTCCTTATTGGAATAATCTTTGTGTTCTATAGACCTGTATTATTTAACAAGGTTAAAGTAAATTCAAAACATTGAACATGACCACATGTATGAATGTATGTATGCCACAAGTCATGTAGGCCTATGTAAATTCATGTATGTATGACTTTTTTTAATTTAATTTAATGGTTTGATCTTTGCATGAAATCTCACAACCCTATTTTTGTGGGAAATTGTCTGTGGATGTTTGGTGCAAGATTCTCAAGATAGATGGCCTGCAAAGGTGAATATGCAACCACCTGAAAAGAAATATGCTACAGTTTCACTAATACAGCTTGTAGAAAGCGGATTTGATACATTGGACTTGATTATTGTGCATAAAAAAATCGCAAACAATATCTTTTATGGGATTTTGGGGGTTTTAGAGGTTAATAATCAATATACTGTACATGATCTAATTAATAATTAGAGAGTGATCGATTAGATAATGATCTAATTAATAATTAGATCATGTAAATCCATAAATCCAATACATTGTGCATATTATCCACATTCATAAACACTGTAGAAAGAAAATTTGATGCAAGTATTTTGCATACCCCATGGGTGGATTTTTAGTGTTTCAGGCATTAAGGGGTTAATAACAAAAAATGCTCAAGGGATATCACTGGGCACCCTCTTGAATTCTTGAAGAGGTGACCCCAAGCTACAAGAATCAGTTGAGAAATAAACTTTATCTGGCGAAACCAAAAAACATATTATAGAATATATATATCAACAAATCAAAACAAGAAAGTATATTTTGATTATTTTTAAATAATCGTTAAAAGTCTGATTAACTGCTTCAAATCATTAACACAAACTTTGCATGCAGCTTCGCACTACGTTGAGGAACAAATGTGTCTTTTTCCACTATTATAGTGCCACCAGGAGGTGCATTTGTGCTAAACACATTTTTTGATTGCGACGGTAGGTCGCAGTTTACTATGAAAACCTGCAAAACCTGTCAGTCAGTCTGTCACGCCTTGTGACATGCTCCATATGTGGCCAATACAGAATTCATTCCATATGTTGATCTGACCTCATCTGACCTCATCAAACCCTGTACACTCGAGACACGCTCCATATATGGTCAGACCTCATCAAACCCTGTACACTCAAGACACGCTCCATATATGGTCAGACCTCATCAAACCCTGTACACTCAAGACACGCTCCATATATGGTCAGACCTCATCAAACCCTGTACACCTAAGACACGCTCCATATATGGCCAGACCTCATCAAACCCTGTACACTAAAGACACGCTCCATATATGGTCAGACCTCTTCAAACCCTGTACACTCAAGACACACCATAGGTCTCCATATGGAATGTCAACATATGGTATGTATGGAAACATATGGAATGTAAGAACAGGAAACATATGGAATGTAAGAACAGGTCAACTCCATAGTTGACCTGTTCGAAGGGCGAGGTCACTTCTAGCCCTCAGGCCGTCTTACTGGTATTACTCCTACAGATATTGTCCAAACATCACACATTATCTCTATAGTCATTTGATCAAAATGGATCTGTCCGATTCTTCATATGGAATATTGCTGGCACACAATAACCTACCTGACCTGGCGCAAACCTGTGACAGTTTTTCTAGTTATCTCTCAGTCAAAGGGTGCAAAAACATCAGATTGGTGTATGGACAAAAAAACTGGGAAAAAGGTTTGGCTTTGAAAGATGTTTTCTTTTTTCTTTTTCTTTTTTTCTGATTACAATTTTGGGAAGTGACACTTAGCTGATTTCAAATCAGTGGGGCCAAATTTCACAAAGCCTGTCAATGGTGGCAGCAAGCTTGTCAGATCCCTCCCCAATCAAAGATTTGCTCTACATAATCTTACGCAATTAATCAGATTTCTCCACAGTCATCCAGTGCAATCAGGTAATCAGAGGGGTGCATTAACAAGACAAATAGGTTTCAAAAATGGGTGCACTCTGTTTGAAGGAACTCCCTATGGAGAAGCCCCCCTTTCTTGATTACTTCTACACAGTATAATCCTCAACAAATGTAACCAAATGGGCCAGAATTTGTCAGTACTATTTTACAGTGTATCACCCTCATTCTTTTGAGACATACTTATTTCAGGGCGTATTACCATTGCTTCATAGGGTGAAAAGTTAACCATAGACATAGAAAGGTAGACGCCTCCTTCCTTCGGCTCTGGTGCGTCTGTACTGTAGTGAGGACAAGCTTCCGTAAATTTTCGTTGGTGCTTCACAGATGCTTACGCGTGCGTCACAGAGCAGACGTTCTGTAGGCCAATCAGAGGCAATGTAAACAATAAAGTCTCAGAAAAGAGACTGTGATTGACCAGTAGTGACTTCTCATCAAAGTCCCTCCATGGGGCTCCTTCAGGAACAGACACTTACAAAGTCAATAATAGAATAGTGATTGTGCTAACTTAAAAAATAGTCTTGCAGGGTCAATTCTATACACTCAACCAAGTCATACTAGTACATGCACAATGTTTCAAAGAGTGCCATGCACCAGAATGTACCTCTAATTGAATAGAAATGTATGGCAGTTTAAAGCTTATCTGATCAATTCCCCACTCATGACAAGGAAAAGATAGCCTCTTTTGCATATGGGTCTATCTGAGCGAATACCTTAAATGTGAGTGGCCCTCTAATCTCCAAGTTTACCAGACCTTATAGATTATGGAGCTATCTTTCATTTTATTCATTGTGCATGCGGGGCAATTACCCAGAGATAAGTGTTCCCTTTCCCAGGCCCGGTCAGAGCGTTCCGAAAGCAATCTCCCCGGACACGGGTGCTGTCCCAGGCTATTTGGGTGACACGGAGTGGGAAGTGGGCAGCGGATGGACCTCAGCAAAGCTTTGTGGTTGCCTGAGCTCGGATGAGGCCTCACACTGCCATCCTGACAGTCACGGACAGGTGGCCCAATCTTTCAATCAGACACCCCATTTACCATCGCAAAGCTCTACTGCCCTGCCTCGTTTATAGATGCTTAGGATGTTACTTGTGATGAAGGGGCAGATAAGCCTGATCTGTACTTTGTTACACAGCGTGTAGAGCGGCGAAAACAGCGATCAACAATCTCACAACTCTAGCAAGCAATGCACCGCGTTATGAGCTTGCCAATCTTCTATTATTTGGCATTGTGACGCTGCCATTTACCCTTCTCCTGCCTTTGTGTTTGTTTTTGCTGATCTCAACTCCTCCCGAGCCTCATTGACTCTAGGCAACTCTTTCTCTCTCCTTCTGCCTTACTTTGGGAACTTGCTGGAGGCATGTCACCTCCAGCAAGAACAATGGAGGCATATGTCACCTCCAGTAAGGTCGCTGGTCTTTAAAAATGCTTTTGTCTGTCTTTAACTATTCATACTGTTTTCTTTTTTGAGGCTGGATTCATGAGTATCGCATATTAAACATGGACAATAATGCTTTCAACCATTTGTATAGAAATGGCAATAGTGTAAGAAATGACCTTCGTCTACACAGCTGATTTAATGGGCTTATAACATAGATGTGAATGGAAGGTGGGTAGGTGGATTAGCACCAAAAACACTGACAGTGACCGTGATGGTAAGCAGAAGGAAGGTAAACAACTTGCAAACTATGTCAAACTACCCAAATATATGTACAGCAGACACTCTTGACCTGTAAATGTACCACTTCATGTGGGATAATAAGCCTTTAATTAGACCCAAGGCAGAGTATTTGCAGTAATAGTCTGGGGAAAGTTAGGAGGCAAGTGGAGTACCAGCTCGGCCCTAGCAACCAGACACCACGTCGACCCTATTCTGATTCTGGCAGTGGGATTTAAAAATGCAACCCTGAGAATAACTGTCTTTCATTCTCTGTGTTTGTCTCCAGAGCATGATTACCCCTTCTATAAATGTGTGATGGGTTTAAGGAGACTTGTATGTCTGCAAAGACATCAGAACAGCACTAATAATATGAGTAGCTTAATGCATTCAACTGATGGATGTTTTTCGGTTGCAAATGTGAAACTATATGGTATGTGAGTAAGAAAGTACTGACAAAGCAGACAACCCGCAGCACTCCAGGTTAGAATAAAGTCCTTAAGGTGCAAGACTCGAATATACAAGTTGAAATTAAGAAAATGCCAGCACTCATAACGCTGACAAAGGCCACACAGGCCGAAACGCGTTCGTTATCAAGGGCAGAGGTAAATAAATTCATATAAAAAGGACATACAATGAGTGCTGGCATTTTCTTAATTTCAAACTACGCACGCACACGTATTGGTGGGGCTATCTTGTTCATAGCCAGAATCATGATGTGTGTGGCCTGTCGTGGAATGGTTCAACAGGATCGAGCCTCAGCGGTGCGTAATATCACAACCTTTCACAATACATGAGCGAAACATGTTTTGAGTAGGCCTACCATTAAAATCATTAACACATTAAAACCGGGTATATAGGCTACATACACATATATACGTGTGTGTGTGTGTGTGTGTGTGTGTGTGTGTGTGTGTGTGTGTGATGGCTATGGCATGACCCATTGACATTACATTTCCCATAGCCTTGCCATGCCTATCTGGCACAGTTAAGAGATCAAGTGAGTGATTGGAAATAGACGCTCGTCTCATCTGTAATTTGACGATGAAATAGATGGAATGAAATGGAAAGAAGGGAGAGCGTACCTGGATGGCTGCTTCATGAAGAAAGAAAATCGTGAAAGAAAACACTGAAGAAATCCTTTCATAAACCTAGTATCGTGAAAGAAAATCGTGAAAGAAAGAAAATCGTGAAAGAAAGAAAATCGTGAAAGAAAATTGTAAATCGTAAATCGTGAATGGAAAATCGTAAATGGAAAATCGTAAATCGTAAATGGAAAATCGTAAATGGTAATTTGTAAATTGAAAATCGTAAATGGAAAATCGTAAATCGTAAATGGAAAATCGTAAATGGAAAATCGTAAATGGAAAATCGTAAATAGAAAACCGTAAATGGAAAATCGTAAATGGAAAATCGTGAATGGAAAATCGTAAATCGTGATTGGAAAATCGTAAATGGAAAATCGTAAATGGAAAATCGTAAATCGTAAATGGAAAATCGTAAATGGAAAATCGTAAATCGTGAATGGAAAATCGTAAATGGAAAATCGTAAATGGAAAATCGTAAATCGTAAATGGAAAATCGTAAATAGAAAACCGTAAATGGAAAATCGTGAATCGTTAATCGTAAATCGTAAATCGTAAATGGAAAATCGTAAATGGAAAATCGTGAATGGAAAATCGTAAATCGTGAATGGAAAATCGTAAATGGAAAATCGTAAATGGAAAATCGTAAATCGTGAATGGAAAATCGTAAATGGAAAATCGTAAATCATAAATGGAAAATCGTGAATGGAAAATCGTAAATCGTGAATGGAAAATCGTAAATGGAAAATCGTTAATGGAAAATCGTAAATCGTGAATGGAAAATCGTAAATGGAAAATCGTAAATGGAAAATCATAAATGGAAAATCGTAAATGGAAAACTGTAAATGGAAAATCGTAAATCGTCAATGGAAAATTGTAAATGGAAATTAGAGCCAAACGTATTTTCTGGGTGCTAATATTATGGCGGCCATATTGGATTTCATGGAAACTTGCAATACAAAAGAAGTTCGTATTTATATCATTGATCAACCTGTGATGTTTCGTGGAAATATACCTTAGTTTAAAATGTTGCCCTATTCACCCCCCATTATAATAGGGGCTAATATTGGGGCAGCCATATTGGATTTCCCGCAAAACATTGACCGCGTTGTCCAGATAGGTTGTGATCCTACGGGGTCATAGATATTATTTCTGGTGGACAACCTTTGAGGTCATGGCAAATTTCCATTTCAAAGTTTCCTAAAAAAGGGTGGTTTGCCCCCTGGGAAATACTGTATAGGGGAAAATGATGTTTATGAACTTTCTACTTCAGCTTTCCCGAAATGTCACTTCATTAAAAAGTGGCTTTCAACTCTCTTCTTGGTTTGTTGACAAATGTGCTAATCTTTGAATGTTAGTTGAGTTGAGAAAGGTCATTCTCACCAAAAAGTTATTCATCTGAAGCAATGTTAGTCTTTATTAAAGCTGCAATGCATACATTTTTGTCCTCTCGCAACGGGAAGAGGTGATTGCAACTGTACTTGAGATTCCCATCTACCACTCATGCAAAAGGGAATACAATAGAAGAGAGATTGGGCTTGTGAGCTTCAGGCAGGGCTACTTATAAGCCAGTAATTACCTCTAGAACACTAAACACGGGTGATTTTCACCCGGACAATTATATTTTTGTAATTTTCATAATGTTGCTGATGTCTGAGGTGGGTATTTCAGTACTTTCATGATGCTCAGTGACATCATAGAAGGTAGGTTTGTTTCCCTGCCTACTACATCCCTGTTTTTTCTACAGGCAGGTGTTCGGGTGAATTTTACCTGTGTTTAGTGATATATATATATTTTTTTTTTGAAAAGTCATGATGAAATATTAAAGAAGAGTATCTCAAGTTGCCATGTATCAAAATATTATTATATAAGTACAACAATTCAATATATTATGATTATGATATTTTTTATTGAATATCAGGTAAAATATACTGGGTTTAGTGATAGTTTGACAAAAGTTACGTTTATGTTCTAGGGTTAATTTAATCCACACAAGGGTCTGGATTTCTCAGTGAAACATTGTATTACAGATTGTACCATACAGATCTTGTAAACTATCATTTGATTAATGAAAATAATGTCCTGGTTGCAGCTTTAATTTCAGCTTCATAAGATGGGAAGTATTTTTGTAACTACATTTGGTCAAATCAAATATATTTGTTTTACACTGTAATCAGGGAGTATGTGGGATATGTAACTTTGTTAAATCCTGATTATGTTTGTGACATTTAATAGAGTGTATTCATTCACTTTTTGTTTTGACAGCACTGATGACAAACACTTCTGATAGGAGGCCGGTTAAAGCCATTGTAACAGAGGGAACGCCTGAGGCTGGCCATTGTATCCTCATGGTACGCAATGAAGATCACGGTCCTAATATATTTCATACGGGGAATACATTTGGTGTATGAGGCTGTGATTTATCCTGACATGTTGTAGTACAATCTGGGATTTGATCCGCTGTGTGACCACAAGAAATTAAGTGGTCTGGTGCCCAGTTCACCCACACGTATTTACATATTTGCTGGGAGCACATGAGCAGAAGAAATTGAGATGAATGCAGACAACAGAAACATGTGGGCTGCAAATGGAAACAGTCTGTGTTGCAAAACTTGCAATAGCTCTCCCACCGGGACTAATGGCCAATTTATGCTCCATCGTACGACGGTGTCATGCACTGAAAATAACTGATCTACGAGCTCTTTTTGGCACGCAATACCGTTATATATATATATAGGAAAGAGCATAAACAGGGCTTCAGACTGTCTCAACCCGGGTGGAAATTTGGATCCATCCAGGTGAGGTGGGATAATGTAACCGCAAAGAACAGAACTGACAGGAACTGCATTATAAAACACTTAAAAGGGAGCAGAAGTTGAAACCAATGCAGCAATGCATATGCAGACGTGCACACTAGGAAGAGGCAGCGCACGTTTCGTTCTACTCTACCGAGCTCTGAGGGGGTCAGATAAGGTTGTTTCATAGATCTTTCACTTGGGGATTCTCTCTTTCATTCTTTTGTTGATGATGGCTACTGCTTTAGCCAAACACTCAACTCACCCTGAAACAACTCACCCCGAAAGTGAAGACAACTCACCCCGGTGAGATGTCCGGACTTTCGGGGTGAGATGTCCGGACAACTCACTTGTTCCTCTGTGTTCACCTTTAGTCTCGAAACGTCAGTAATCTTATTGTGCAAATAAAGGGATTTGTCACAGCATCGGAGCCCACAGTGTGCGGGGTAAGTGTGCGAGCGTCTTCATTTGGATACCGGAGGACTCACCATTTTACCAAGTCGCCACGGCGAAAATTCTTCATCAATGTCTTCATCGTTATGCTAACATGCTGTCTTCATCAGTTTAGTATGTCAAACTCACAGATGTTATAGTTCATTTCCAAAGTGATAAATTTATTTTGTGCAATTAAATGGTCAGAAAAAGAAAGAAAGTTACTACAGTATGTTTACCCAGGGTAACTTGACTAAGCTCAAGAACTACAGCCAGGCCCTGCTCATAGAACATTTCATGGTAGGGGTTCAATGCCTTGTTCAAGGGCACTTCAGCGGTGATAATTTTAACGTGCCGGTCCGGGGATACGAACTAGCGACCTTCCGATATCCGCAAACTGTTAGGCCACCGCTGCCCCCAGCTAGATGATGATAAAAAGGTGAGTATGTGAATACCAATGATAAGTAATGATAGGTACCAAGTACCATTTCAGGAATTGTTTACTAATGAATTTCATTGTTTCGGTACTTAAATATTTAGCATTCCTACTTTCTCTAGTGTTAACTCTAAACAACTATCCTCTCTCTCTCTCTCTCTCTCTCTCAATTAAATGCAATTTAAATGAAGGTAAAGTAAAACTAAAATGCACTAAATCATGGCGAGTTGGTAAACTGGCGAGTTCTCCGGATACCCTTCATTTTTTATCCCTGGATGTAGGGACTCTAGGGAGGCACACATCCACAGATACGTTTGGCACGGCCCTCTGCATTGCTTTGTGGTTGAGGTCAGTATACAGTTCCCATTCCCAAGTGGTAACTACAATATGAAACAATGCATTATATTCATAACTGATGTGATGTTTTAAAATACTAGGGATTCTAAGAATGATGAGCATACTTGCATTTCTAATAACATTTTGAAAGTTTAAGTTTGTGCCTCCAAACCATTCGTTGCTTTTATTAGGATCAGCTTGCGTGCCATAGTTCACTTTCAGTAATCTTTAAATTTGTCCTGTGTCAAGTAAAGGGAAATTGGTCCCTGTTGTACTAAGCATTCTTATAATATGCTATTTCATTCCTAGAGTGGCGTCTGTTGTTTGACAAGCCTCCCCCCCCCCCCCCCCCCCCCCCCTAAAAAAAGGAAAAATATTGCACTTTGACAAGAATAACAGCACCAAACCATTTCCTGGTGTCACATGTTTCAACTCGGTGGAAGATGAAACAATTCGTTCTTTCATCATTATGAAATATGAGATGACAGATAATCTTATAAATATGTGTTGTATTCCTTTTTTCTGCACTCCATGCCTGAGAGAAAGAGGCAACCCTTTGTTTGGGGGGGCCTGGCTCACAGGAAGTGATTGCAGCGGGACAGTGAGGGACACTCATCCCTTGGAAAAGGGGGGAATGCTGGAAGACGTAAACCTGTTTGATCAGGGCTTGCTGATGGATCGCCTGGGGAAAGGTAAATGGGGATCATACCTGAGCCTGTTGACAAGAGGCCTATTTTGATGTCTCCCCTTTTTCTCTCATTGCTGTTTCTCTTTCAAGCCAAAGTCTGGTGACCAGCCTGAGAAAATGGTCTTTTACCTACCACACACGCCACAGAGCTGTAAATAAGATCCCAAACATGTTCATTTAAAGGTATACTAGGCAAGTCTGTGTGTGTCACACCCTCACACCCTCCTCCCCTCTCTGACAGGCTTTAATTGATTAGAGAGAGCACTAACGAGCACAGAACAAGTTTGAATCTTGCATGGCCCAATCAATCAACTCAGTGCACAACCATTTGAAGTTCAAAGGGATCAATTAAGAGCTCTGGCTGAGTTCCCCCCTCCCCTCACAGAAGAACACCCCTGGAAGGGATGAATGTCATCATAAACAGTGGAAATGTCAACATAAACAGTGGAACAAAACCAAAATACAGCAAGGAAACACATCAGCACAATAGTATAGTGCCTGATAGAGGGAAATGAGGGATAACATATTTATATTAGAAAAAGGCTAAATGTTACTTAGTTTCCATTTAACTCTGAGGAAGGGTCCACTTGGTTCCATTTGTACACTTTTTGAGTTAAATTAAAGCTGAGAGTTTGTACAGCTATGTCCAAGATGGAATTCAGATGAGACCAAAATAAAGTGCTTTGCAGGCCTACACTATGGAATTGTGTCCTCCTTGCACTTTCATTGAAAAGGCTTCTGATTTCTTTAGAATACCTATTCGTTGCTGTCGGGAGGAAAACACCTAACTCCATTTTTGAGGTTTTAGATTTTTTTCTTCTTTCATAAATCAACTAACCCCACCACCTCTCCCCTCTAATGCAAGTAAATGGCAATATATAAAATCACAACACCAACTTTGATGAGGCTGTATTTGCTTTGTTTTCAAAATGGGTTTTCTTAATTTCCTGAAAATGTTATGTTTTTCATTTCCTGAAAAATTAACATTTTGGAGTTAGATGGTTTCTTCCCAACAGCAGAGATATTCTTTTTTTTATACTTCTTGTTATATAAGAAAAAGATTTCACCTCAATGAGGGACAAGTCCTGTGCACTCCAGACAAAAAATATATATGGCTAGTTGGCTACACGTGAATTGAATACGCAGCATCACATGTACTCCAAAAACAAGACGGGTGATAGACCAGAATCCAGCTTGCAATAAGCTTGAAATAAAAGTCGTCTGCACGCATAACAAGGGCGCTGGTTGTTTCATTCCCAGATTGTTTAATTCAAAAATGTCGAGCCCATGTGAGAAACATTATATCTGAGCAGCATCAAGCCTCCATATTCAATGTAACTATAACCTCAAAGGCCACATGTTCGAGCTGTGTTTATAATGCATTAGTGGAACAAACTCAGCACTGTACTCTCTTTACAAATCCCACCTGGCCGTGTATTAGTTGCAGATGTGGTTCTCTAATTCATAATGAACTAATAATGGTTGTGTTGGTGTAAGGTTGTTTTTCTTCCCTCCCTCGCACACACACATAGTTTGAACTAATCTGTATCGGAGGTGTGTCATTCAGGAGAAGATATTGCACACTGCGTGAAACAGACTCAGGAATGCAGTGTACAAAGGCAGTGAGCTTCTCAGTAATGTACATCACACTTATAGGGATTTATAGAAAAAACGGCTCAATATCCTTAAATAACACTGATTTCCCTTTTGGAGTGTTACCATAATGGACTTGCCAAGACTATGATGACTGCTTGTATAGGGGGGAGGCCCTTGCATGAACTGTGTTTACTACAAAGTAGAACAGTGACTCTCAACCGTTTTACGGTCAAGGACCCCCAGTTTGGGTTAGGCATGCCGAACGGGAAGGGACGAGGCCGGGGCAAGTGGGCAGCCCTGGTGAAAAGAAAAGAAAATAAAATAAAAGAAAAGAAAAGAAAAGAACGCAGAACGGGAGGCCGACCGGGGCACGGTGATGGCCGGCGATCGCCACCGCGATGCTTTTACTGTAACATATACACAATACATACAGATAGCGTGTGTAGCAGGTATATCATGTTTAGAACATTAGCATCTTATGCAGGATTTGTGCATGTCCTTTTTGGGAACATTAGTGTAGGTATGCAGATGTATGTACATAACATGTCACACTGAGGCGAGATTAAAGAAAGTAGCAGCAGGTGCAGTGTCCTTTCATGCAGCAAGTTGCAGTTCTTTCATACTAACCACATTGAGAACCAATGAAGTAGAATGTTATATTTCAGGATAAAATACAGCCATTATCGTTTATGGTTTATTTTTTCTATACATTTCTTCAAGGTTTGTACAGTCATTGCACCTGTGAGGGTTCTTAAAGCCCTTATATGTAAATTAGCATCCTTTCTTACAAGTGAATGACCTTGCTTTATACACAACAGATGAAACCAGATGACACGTAAATAAATCACTGAGTTTGTTTTCTAATGGAGGTTTCAACTCATCCGTCAGCGGTGTGAACCAACTTTCCCTGAAAAGAACAACTAGAACGTCACCGCGTAGCTGCTGTAATATAGAACAGGCAGTATCCCTGGCATGTTTCCCACTGTTACCCACTAAATACATTTTAGTCATATACTGAAGGCTACATTAAAAACGCAAATGTCACTGCATTGCTATATGTTCACTTTCAGCCAACCTTTGAATAATACTTTTTTACTGAATGTGTCAATTAAATGCCTACTACATGTGTTTTCTACTCCTTTGGAAATATGCTTAAAGGTCCTTTCAAATGGGCAGCGATTAACGCGCCTAGTAATTCATTCTCAATGAGACCTGCGTTTTTTTGTACCCGCAGAGAACGCAAGCGGATTTATGTGGGCGCGGTCCCGTGAAATTGTCGCGTACATGCTGATCAGGTGTGCATAAGACCTGTTACAGGTTCCACAACTTCATGGCATATTTACCCCTAAAACCTAAAGTCGTTTACAAACAAGCCGTCAGAGATTAGTATATCCAGGGACAAATCTTCTCCTGCCGTGCTGGGAGCCGCATTCGTCGGCTATGACTGCTGGGTTGATGATCCGTTTGAAATACTGGAGCATTGGGGCACGGTGGCACATGGTAATGCTGTCGCCTCACAGCTAGAAGGTCCTTGGTTCGATTCCCGCTGGGGATGCTGTGGGCGCTGGGGGCATGTCCCCTCCTCAGTGCCCATACCCGAGGCGGGGTTGGCGAAAGGGCCTTTCTGTGTGGAGTTTGCATGTTCTCCCCGTGTCCCCTAGGGTAGGTACCCTCACAAAAACATGCAGGAACTGGGACCAGGAACTGGTCGGAATAATGTGTTCCTTCCATGCGCTACGTCCGGCCGGGGAAACTCTTAGGTGAAAAGAAGCAGCTTGGACTTCTCATGCATAGAAGGAAGTATGAGGTCAGTCTGCTGCCCCCCAGGTTGGCAGAGGAAGTGTAGTGTAGTGTATTAGATAATTGACACTGGGTGAAAAAAAGAGCTCCCTGGAGCAGAGCACAAGCTACGAGCCTGTCATTGTTTCAGCATGACTTCTATAACACTACATTTGAAGAAACGACTTGTATTTGAAAAAACTAATAGATGAGTGAGAAAGGTGTGTTTACTGTTCACATTTCAGAAAACTAGGAAACAACTTGAAGCGGGCGCCCTGGTGCTGGTCTGCTGACGGAGTCTCTCGATGGTCTTTCGTCAGTAATGAAAGAACAAGGAAAACACGCCCCCCTAATACAGAGCTAAGTAAAACAAACAAATATTATTAGATATGCCTACGTCACATCGCAGAAATCGAACACATTGAGCTGAATCCCAATGTATGAATGAATGCACCATTGTAAAGCGCTTTGAACACTTGGAAAAGCGCTATAAAATGCAATTCATTATTATTATATGTAATGAGTAGCACCAAATAATAATGGAAATACACAGAAATAGCTACAGAAACAGCAGAAAGCTCTGAAACCAGAAGCCTATGAGCGAATTGTACTATAGCATTCTTCCCTATCACAAAGGACACAATTATTATTATTATTTTATTTGTCTTTTTGTTAAAATCTAAGAAAAAGTGATTTTCCATGACTCCATGGCTTGTTTGAGTTTTGAAGGAGGATTCTATGGTATGACACATGAAATATCATTGCACATTTATGTTATTAATCAAAGTTATGTTATTGTTGTGTTTTAATGTCCTTTAAAGCGCAGATTGATGTGAAAGATGTAGGTGAATATAGTCCCTGGAACACTGACAAGTTCGGTAATGTTTTAAAAGGTGCAAGCAAACGGGCAATCTAAACATTAAGCCAGATCAGTCTGTCTGTTCTCCTCTATGGCTGTGAATGCTGGACGCTAACACAAGCCCTACAGAAATCCCTGGATGGGTGCTACACCAGAATGTTACGTGTGGTACTGAACATCAACCAGGACGAGCACATCACCAACAAGCGTCTGTACGGGGAATTACCAAGTGAATCAGAGAAGATAGCAGTAAGGAGGAGGATGAGACTAGCTGGCCACTGCCACCGACACCAAGAACTCCTGTCTCCCGGCCAAAAAGCTTTTGGGCATCGATCGAGAGGACGTCCCACACCTACCTATGTGGACGTACTAAAGAAGGATGCTGGCGCAGAAAGCACAAATGAGCTGGCCAGATGTATGGAGAACCGAGATGACTGGAGACGCCGATGGAGGGCTCGTCTGAGGACGACGTAGAGAGAGAGAAGCCATGAACAAAAAATACAATTACAATGACATGGTCTAAAATAATATATGTATTTCATATTAAAGAGTTAACCAGTATATTGCAGCACAGCCAATGTTACAAAAGTCACATTTGACCTCTGCCGGACAAATAATGCATTGTGTTCTAGGATTGGACACTGGACACACCCATTATTTGGATAAATCCATGTATATTTAGCTTTCTTATGAAAGCCTGACATTTCAAGAGAGGATCAGCTACTTAAGTGGAGATTCCCATGTGCACAGATCAACCTATAACCTTTCTCAGATGCAATCTGTTTGAGATTTGGGAACACAACGGCAGTTGCCAAACACTCCACTAGCCATAATGCATTATGTTTTGAGAAGCTTTTTTATGATTTATCTATATGGATTTGGCCAATTGCCTCTGCAACAAATCATGCTGCAAAGAGAAAGGGGAGTAGAAGACATTTGGAGACTAAAGGTCTGACCATGAGTCATATTATGAATTTATATCCAGCCTCTGGATAGAGAGGCTTCTAACGGAGGAATGCTTCAGTGTGACAAAAGGCAGGCCAGACTCGGCACAATATGAGAACAACCCAGCCTGTCAAACGTTGTGGTACAATATTCTTCCACTGGCTTCACGCATTCCCCCCTTTTTTGGCTTATGTAAATGGCACACACTGCAGGACACAGCGAGTCACAAAAACACATCACGAAAAGGGTTTCTTAAATCGCACTGACTGTAATAGCCACAGACGTTAGCGCCAGGGGTCTTTCCATGACTTAGCAGCATTTTGCCTATGACACACAACTGTTGATGCAAGTACACAAACAAAAGCTTTTGTGCTTTGTTGGGTCTCAAAAGGGTCGCAGGGAGACCCAAGCAGTGGTGAAAGAAGTAGGCTACGGTATTTAGATTCTGTAACAGTAAAAAAGTAAAAGTAGCAATATCACAATGTAGAATAATAGTAAATGTCCGGAATTCATAATTTTGCTTGATGGCCCATTTCACAACAATTGGATGGTAATTAGTAATGCATTAATGTGGTCATCACCATTAAGTTGCAGCTGGAGAAGGTGTGGCTGATTTCAATAGTAGGCTACCTCAAAATTAAGTACAATGCACGAGTAAATGTACTTAGGTACTTTCAACCACTGGAAAAGGGTCTCAGAAGACTCAACAAATAATTTGTTATTAACCTGTAAAGAAAGAGCAAATAACCTGTCTCACAGGTTGTTCTAATTACAACTCTGAGACATCTGAGTCCCTTATGACGTTAGTCGAGCACAAAAAATGACAGATATAAAAACGAAGGAAAATAATATAAAGGAAGGAAAATGAACACTGATAAATACTGTGTGTGTGTGTGTGTGTGTGTGTGTGTGTGTGTGTGTGTGTGTGTGTGTGTGTGTGTGTGTGTGTGTGTGTGTGTGTGTATATATATATATATATATATATATATATCTATAGAGAGAGAGAGAGAGAGAGAGAGAGAGAGAGAGAGAGAGAGAGAGAGAGAGAAGGAAATCTAGAGGAAAGCAGGACTGGGGGTATTGTAATTAGTTGCACCTGCTTCCTTTAACCCAGCTCCAGTTTCCCTCTACAAACGCATGCAGATGACCCATCAAAGCCCAGCAGTCACCGCCTCTCCTCAATGGAGCCTTTGTTGCCAGTTGTCGGGAAGGCGGCCTGCAAAAAGTGTGCAACACAAACAGACTGCATAGCTCTGGAACTTTACAGCAGTGGTGGACAGTAACTTAGTCACTAAGTTACTGCATTTACTTGAGTACTGCACTAAAGTTAAAAAAAGAGAAAAAAAAGAAAGGAAAATGGGTTCCCGTCCTAAATGGGCTAAGCACTTACGCCTATTTCATAGCAGATCTACAAGCTCTGAGCATGTAGATCTGATATTTCCACAATTTGTTTAACTTTCTCAAATTTACTGAACAATATAATTTGTAATATTTAATACTTGCGTATTTACTTGACTATTCATTAAGTGTAAAGCAGTAAATACGGCTTGACAGTTAGGACCATGCAGACCCCCCTCTCTCTCTAGCATGACACGGTCTCACCATGCTCTAGCCACAACAAGAATAATGGGGAGACAGCGCAGACAGAGCGTCTGCATCACTGTGTGGTCTATTTGAGACACTGGTGGCACTTATTCCATGGATGTGACCACAGCAGTTGCATCGTCTGTCAACAGACTGGGGAAGGCTGCTAGGGAACTGTGAATCTAAATAGGAGCAACCACTGCATAGCGACATACGTAACTCCCATATGCATACAATATGTCACTGAGATAATAATAATAATCTATAAATGCACCAAGTCTCTCTCTGTGTGTGTGTGTGTGTGTGTGTGTGTGTGTGTGTGTGTGTGTGTGTGTGTGTGTGTGTGTGTGTGTGTGTGTCTGTGCGTCTGTGAGTGTGTATGTGTGTATGTGTGTATGTGTGTACGTGTGTCTGTGTGTCTGTGTGTGTGTGTGTGTGTGTGTGTGTGTGTGTGTGTGTGCACATCTGAACAGTTTGCAGAATTACAGTGCATTTCAAGCACAACTCAATACAAAGACTGTTAACTGTAAGTGGACGACCCAATAAATAATCCGATTTTACGGGGGCCAGTTTCGAATTGCAGCCATCCGTAGGTGCCCTTTGAGAGCGGTTTTGAAGAAGTCAAGGGATTCACATGTCTTAATGACTGTTGGTAGGGCGTTCCACATTTTGGTGTCATAGGAGCGAAAATAATTGTCCCACTCCCATGGTTGTCTCCCACTCCCTCTGGTGTTGTGGGTGTGTGGACTTCGTTAACATTAAAGAAGTATTTAGACAGGTACATGGGTATCTTGGTGGTGTATCGAATCTTGTGGACCAGACCCATTGCAAAATGCTGTACTCTGTCGTCAACCCTAAGCCATTCCAGCCTGTCAAAGTGGGCAGGGGTGAGGTGGGTTCGGGGGGTGATCTGTAATCCACGTAACGAGAACTGTTCGTCCAACCGACTTCAAATTTCCCTGCGGTCCATATAACCACAGGGAGTTCAGTGCCTGGCCTCGAGTCGGTGAGACCCACGGTTGTCCAGAACCGCCACAAAAGGCCTCTGGTCAGGCTCTGAACAGAAGCCCTAGATCTCCTGGCCTGTTCTGACATCACAATATGTTCTGACATCTGCATAGACTCCATATTTGGTCATGCCTGACAAATAACACCATACATATATGGGCATAAAAGGGACACAGAAATAACTAGAACTGCACTCTGTCGAGTGCCTACTTGCTTGTTGCACACAAGTAGGCGGCCTACTAGTGCGCAAGCAGAGCGCGCAAGTACTGTCAACCGCTACAAACTGTCAAATCTCAGCTTTTCTGTGAAAGAAGAACATGAATTATGTTCTTCTGTTGAAGAACTGTTGAAGAACATGATGGAACATGAAGGTAATTCTATTTAAGCATTTCAAATGAATTATTTCGTTACGTAATTAATAACAATCAATTACGTAATGTTGTAATTAATACGGATGAGTGACGGCTTTCGATGGTGACATATATGTTGATCAGTGTCGGGTGGATGAAAGGAAATGCCTCTATGTATGTGTAATTGTAAGTTGATTAGCGGTATACTGTGGTTACTTTGAGTATGCCCCGTTTGATGCGTATGTATCGTCAGGGTATAACTGGTACAACTAGCTCTCAATGATGATGTAACAAAGATGTGGATTAAAGGACCCAGGGTGTAATTGTTTTTCGATGGTGACGTAATGACGATATGTTTTAGTGTCGGGAGAATTAAAGGAAATGCCCCTATGTATACATGTATGTAATCTGACACCACTGCCATATCAAGCACAAGTAGTCATTACGTCATACGCTGGCACGGCGCATACACATCAAACAGCGACATACGAAAACGAAAACTATTACTTGCGCGCTCTGCTTGCGCAAGTAATAACTGGGTGGGGCTTGCATTTCCAACTTGCCCAACGGGCACCGCTCTATCCTATTATAAATGCACCACGTCTCTTTGTGTGTGATGGTCAGATCAACATATAGAATGTCAGAACAGGTCAGCTCCATATATGGAGGTCTAAGGGGCAGGGTCAAATTAGCCAATTGATCACACCTGTACACCCCTAGATCTCCATATATGGAGCTGGCATGTTCGGACATCACAATGATATTCTGACATCTGGATAGACTCCATATTTGGGCATGCCTGACAAATATGGGCATACAATTTCAAGTCACACCTGTGATCATGTGTAAGTAATTCAGGGAGGATTTATGCGGATTTTGCGAGAAATGGTTAAAATCTTCGCATTTGCGGCGCCCCTTATAGATGAAAATGGAATTGCTTTTGGCTTTTGGTTGATTAAACCACCCCGAACATGTGATTAAAATTTGGGATGGATTGGACATTCCGTTCGTGATTTATGGCATTTCTTGTGATATAGGCCCCGCCTACTAACTTCGGACGACGATTACGGCCGAACGATACGCACTACCAAAATTCTGCCGATGGTGTTTTAATCGGATAGGTCGAGAGATCATGTGTGCTGTGCAATGTGAGATTTGGGCAAAATCTGTAGAAGGAGCAGCAAAAAGTGTGTTTTGGATAAAATTCAAAATGGCGGAAAATCTATCATGACACAAATGGGCATGAGATGCGTCATGACCCAAGGAATCCATTGAAAAAATAATTTAGATTTTACGACCTACGGTTCAAGAGTTATAAGCCAAAGCGTAAAGTGGGTTGTTATAGCGCCACCATGAGGCCGACCGATAACATTATAAGTTCATTAATTTTAGTAATTATTATGAACCTACCCTCCAAGTTTTGTAACTATAGTGCTTACAGTCTCTGAGGAATAAATACTTGAATGTGAGAAAATGCGAAAAATCACATTTTCCCATTCATGTCAATGGGGAAATTTAATTCACTAATAAATTAATATCAATTAAACTATACAACATTTCTCTTAAAAAAAAAAGCACATCCTTCCCGATGAAGCCGGTCAATTTGAGATATGGCTCAAGTGCGTGCTGCCAAAACTGTGGGAGGAGTAGTGCGTCAAACAAAAGACTAATCCAGTGGAATAATAATAATAATAATAATACATTTTATTTATATGGCGCCTTTCAAGTCACTCAAGGTCGCCTAACAAAACAGAAAAATACAAAACAATAAAGCAAGTTTAAAAATACAGCAAGTTTAATACGCATGAATAAAGTGTTGCAATTACAATAGTCTGGTTGCACACTAATAATAATCACGGACGGACACTTTAACCTTTTTTCCGTGAGAAGAATGATTGCAGGATTAACACTTATTGGAAATAACAACAAAAGCGAAATAACAGAAAAGGCCAGGTTATCAATAGGGTTCATCCTCCGGGGAGCATGGCTGTTTCATGGCAATCGCCTGTTAGATTTTGAGATATCTTGTGTGTAACTGGAAATTACATGACATGGCAAGGGAACAAAGTAAGATTACTGGAACGTTAGGACCATTTAGGGCATAAGGAACAATATCCTTATCTGGCAGCAAGCGGATACAAAGCATGCTAAAGCTATTTATAATTATTATATTTTGTTCAGGCAGGCGGGAAGACAGACAGACAGAGAGACAGACATCGGTGAAATTATACCCTCTCTGAAATCTAGGACTGCTACCAAAATAAGCCCTGTCTTTCCTGTGCACTGCATTGAATGTGTAGTGCTTTACATTATTATCTGTAAACTTGCTGACTTACTGAAATGTTGTAAACCAGCTGTTTGAACGGAATTAGTGGTGCAGCACATTTTAGAGGCTGAAAGGACAAATCTGCTCAGCTAATATGTTTTTTTAATAACTGATATAGCACAAATACACTGTAGGCCTATTACAGATCTTATCAGGGTTCATTGGTCTCTTGACTGATAGGCCCACTCATAATCAATAACATGCATTGACCTGTTGTGCATGTAGTGCTTCTATTTGCTGGTGTTGTGGATTCTGGAATGTTCCAGTGGAACGCTATAGACACCAAGTAATCTAGTATTTCATGGTAACAGCATAATAAGAAATCTTTGATTCCATACTAGTCTTCTACAAAGCCAACACAACCAAGGCATTTAGTGGACCCCAGCAACGACACACCACATTTTTACCAGCTGCAAGCTGGTCAATAAGAGCTTGCTATATATCCGACCGGGTAGTACACACTGGTAGTAGACACTGGAGATCATTTTCTGCTGAGCCTGCACGAGTGGTGTGCGCATGCGTGAAATTGGAACGATACAGAGAAGAAATTGGAACGATACAGAGAAGAAATTGGAACGATACAGAGAAGAAATTGGAACGAATAATGCAGCTGGTAATTAATTGATTTCATCAATTTGGGATTGTTTTTGGACAATTAGCACAATCTTTTTTAAAGGAAAAGAGAGAAGAAGTGGCATTGACATCATTACAGTGTTATGCCAATCCATCTCACAATGTGTTCTCACTCCAACACACACACACACACACACACACACACACACACACACACACACACACACACACACACACACACACACACACACAGTCATGTACTGTAGAGACCTTGTATCCGCATATTTCAATATATATGGCCTACATATATTCTGGTAAAATAGCCTATTTTTTGCTATTCGTGAAATATTCTCAAAGTGAAAGTGGTTAAGTGTGTCTGTGGATTGAACCGATGAAAATGAACAAGAAAATCATAACTACATTGGAATCATTGGAACACTGAATCCAAGGTTTACACCGGACAGCAACGATATATAAATAAATCTTTTTTTTCTACCCAATTTAGTCGTCATGCCAAATCATTCCTCCCACTGCTTCCACCCTACTGCTCACCTGCCATTGAGGAGCTCACACTGTCTGGGGGGACTATAGGGCCTACTCTCCCGCTCAACATAACCAGCTGACAGGTGCCACCCCAGTCCGTAGTAGTACGTGCACCCGGCATTTTATGCTATTGAGAGGGAACCCAATCTGACAGGGATCAAACTTTGGCAGAACTGTAGATCCATGCATTGTATGGAACGGGGGGCACATTCTGACAGAGATAAGTAGCTTGGCATGATACTTATCCAAAGGACTAAAGGGAGGTTTTTCTAAGTGTTGGGATAGAGAGACAGTGGCATAAACAACAGTGGTATTGTCTGTCATTGACATGGACTGTGATAGGTTCATGTGCTCACCTCGTGGAATGTATTCCACAAAGAACGCCATGGTCGGAGGCAGGGGGTAAAAGGAGGAGGGGGGGACAGTTCTGCATTCAAGCGCTAATTAGAAAAATTAGATCTTCGAAAGGCACCGAGTGATCTAGGCCTTCAACCTACGTCTATGTACCGCTGTAACAGCACAAAGGCGAGGCAACAATGAATGCCGAGGAGAGGGGATAAATAATTTAATCCATTATCTACTCTGCAAAGCTCATCAGCACTGCTCCACAATGGCCACGATTGAATTGCTGATTGCATTTCTCTCCTACCCTCCAGGAGAAAATGCCCAGGCTCCACTATGCACTCTCTGCCTGCCTGCCAGCACCACCACCACCGAGAGAGAGAGAGAGAGAGAGAGAGAGAGAGAGAGAGGAGTAGAGAGTAGTGTAGCGTAGTGTAGCGTAGTGTAGTGTCTTCTACCAAGGTCAAACTACAATACAGCAATCTAATTAAGAGTATCAGAGAGTTTCCTGTCCGGGGTCAACCTTCCTGTTGTGCTCACAGGCTTGTGATCTCTATTATGTTTGGAGTCATGTAGTGTAGCTACATGCAAATAATGGATATGGTCCTGATTAGATCTCTCTTCGTTTTACCCTATAGTTCCCCCTGTCCATATTCCAGATTTAATTTCACAGTCAGTGTGTTAAGAAGCAGGATGGATTTGTTGTTCTCCTGTGCCATTTGAAGAAGCTTACTATCCGTCTGCACTCTGCACACAGCAAAGATCCTGAGTGTAAATGTTACTGAGAGTGTAAAAATGTCCCCAAGAGTCCAGGATTTTAGTTGTGTGTACGGTTGGATTATTGTCCTCTGCAAAGTACACAGGAACATCCTGAGCAACTCCAGTGTTACTCTGAAATGGACATGCAGCAGACAGATCGAGTTAAATTAAGGATTTTACAGTGTACATGTCTCTCCACTTCATCAAGTAACGAGTGCAATCACATGGCTTTTGATAGCGATGGTCTCTCTTTTTTGTTCCGTTCTCACCAGTGGTAATCTATCATCTGCCCCTGGCTGAAGTTTTTCTTGGCCCTGTGCCCCTCCTGACATGCTGGCTTCATTTTACCTTCCACTTCAGCGCAGTAGTAGTACATTTACATAAAAACCCTGTGAAAGTAGTACACATAATGTTCCCCTTTGGCCAAGCGCTTTAAGGGCCCTGTCCACAGTCCCAGTGAGGGGACTCAAGCTGCCTCTGCTCTGCTCTGTTTGTTTTATGGAGCAGTAGTGAAATCACTCTGAGGTCAGCAAGCTTCAGAAAGTGTGCTGGGTCTCTCATGGTCCACTGGAAAAAATGGGGCCCAAAAAACAACCCAGAAGGTCATTTCCACCCAGTCCAGCCAGACTTAAATGAGGTCATTATTTTATGAGCAATTTCAGCAATAAGAGGATCGCATGCTCTAGAATGGACTGTGATAGAGACCTTCTTTTTATTTTTATTTTATTTTACATTTGTTAACCTCCTGGTCAATCTTTAGAGACGTGGGCTTCAGTAATAGGCACATCATTTAAAAAGTCTAAAATGTCCCCTTTTGCAATAAGGGACAATGTGGTACACGCCCTGAATTAATTTGAGTGGTGTCATTATACCTGAGAGTGGCACAAATTGTCCAAGACCAAGTGAAACTATTTATAGCTTCCACAAGGCCTGAGAGCCAATTGAGTCTAATGGTGTAATCTGTATTCTTAATGGTAATGCACTATTAGTTTGTTCCATTTGGCCTTGTACAGGTGCATTAACGGCGCTTTGGTTTGGTGAGCAGTTTGAGCTGGCTGTCGCCCACACTGCTTTGAAGAGGATTTCAGTGGGACCAGGGCTCCCTCTAGTGGCTGATAGATGGGAATATCATGACATAAATTAAGCATAACAGCAATGAAAACTCAAACCACATTGAATTAGAACTAGGGTTGAAGTGAGTCATTTAGTTGACTTAACACTGCAAACACAGCACATAATAAATAAGACCTATTTAGTATGGCCTTGACAAATGGGTAGCCATAAAACAAATAAAACAGGCCATATACAATAAAACAAATATGCAGGAAACCAAGAAAACTACAGTAGACTATTAAAAACAATCCTGTGTTAATTTAATCCAAGAGCTGCTTAAAATAACAATGCAGGAAGCAACACTTGTGATATTCTGTTCCTAATTAACCTTCAAGCTCATCAGCCACAATCAATAAAGAGTGTGGGCTTTTTAATTGAGAAGAAGTAATTATCAGACTGTATTCATCTAGTTAATGAAATAATGTTCCAATATGCCTGAAGCAAAATTGTTAATTGAGTTCTATTTTCTGAGACAGGCAGCCTCGTTTGGTGTCCACGGCCACACCGCGGTTAAGCCCCAATTATACTTCGTCGCACAACGGCGGGAAAATACCAGATCTATAAGCTCACAACGCGTCGCAGACGTGACAGGTTGAGAGCTTATAGATCTGGATTTTTTCTCAGTCAGCGACGCAGATGGGTTGGCGGCCCATTTGTGGTGTCTCTCTGTGTGGGCACAGGGAAGCCATGCCATGGACCGCTGGAGCGTGGTAGGTCCATGTCCCCACTGACACGCACACCCTCCTTCCCTGTCTATTCACCCATCAGAGAGGGGACAGGGCATGGTAATAATGCTGTCCTCAGCACCGCCATCATCCCCATCCCCAATCTGTTATTTCACCGTTTCACTGGTTAAGTACTCCCTGTTGAGTAAGATATACCGAGGCAATTATTCTGTAATTATGGAGTCAAAAGAAGAAGAATGGATTCAAGAGTCAGTTACTGGGCGCATGTAAATTATTGTACAAGCTCAATAGGTTTTTCAGGCAGGAGTATACATAATTGATTTTTTTTCCTCGGCCACACACGCACGCGCAGTCGCGCACACACGCAAATCATGCACACACACGCGAGCAGCATGCACACACCGAATATGCAGTTCATGCTAAGCATGTCTGTCTGTCCAAATAGTTTTGTGTGTGTGTGTGTGCATGTGTGTGTTGACATTCTGTTCAAACCAAGGAGCCCACTTTCTGTAAAATGAGGAAACGCGTCTGAAGTAGGCCTATATAAGACAAATGTAAAGCCTCACTATAGTGAGTCCAAAGTCTAAACCTAACACTATTATTTTATTAATAAAATGTAATTTTGTCCAATCTGTATGTTAATACAATATAACTTATACAATTGGGGTGATTATATTTTGTCTCCCTGGTATTCTCTTGAAGCATTTAAATCGTGTCAAAGGTGTCTCACCTATAGACACATGCAGGATCTGACATGAATTTTGATCAGATGGTCAACATTCAATTTACAGTATCCTGTGCAGCAAGCAGGGCTTGCTTGCTATTACTGTAGCTCAATGGTACAAATGTTAGCACTTGAGCAGGAAATAGGGTTCAAATTCAGGGTAGAAGAGGAAAGATACATAGTGCTAAACACTGATCCTAAAAAATGTAATCAGAAAAGACACTATACTGCAATTATATGGAGTTGTGGGTCAGTGTATGGAATGAATAAACACAAAATGTCAATTGCAGTTCAATGTTTGTGGTCAAGACTGTTGGATAGGATAAACATGATTGGGAAAGGTTCCAAGATAATACAGATAAAATAAATCAAGCAACATTAATGTAATGGTGGAACCATGTAATATTGTAAGTAAAATGCAGGTTTCTGAAAAGGGAGGGGGGTGGGTATATACTTTGTTTTATGACAAATCACAAATAGCAGAAATTACTGGTCTACAAGCTCTTGACGTGTTGTGAGCTAGAAAATCTGCTATTTTCTGTATACAGTGAACTTTTAGCAATCTTTGAAAATGAGGGATGGTAATGTAAATGTAATTAACGTATCAAACGTAACCATGAAACACATTACATTTCCCAAAAGGAAATGCATGAATGTATTCAGTTTGACCAGAAGCAGGGATAAAACATCCTCACCAATGATGAACCAGGGAAGGTATTCAACCCTGCTCAAATGTAGGCCTAGCCAAGCGTTACCTACATGTTGTGACTTATGATGAAGGTGTCTAATTCCCACTTTTGTCTTTCTCAGCTGAACAGCAGCCTTACCCTGTGACCAATATGGAATTAAATCAAAACACACATGTCTCATAATCTGATAAACCCTGTATTCAAATATCCAATGCATCCGTGATCAAACAATTCGGTTTGTTTTAAGATATTTGACCTGATCTAGTACCAAAACATTGTAATACCTGTACATATTTGATATAATTGCAAGTTAAGACAGTGTGCAGGATTGTTTTGTTTGCAATGTTTTAAGATATTAAAAATAAAAAAGGAACAATAATAACAAAGAAACAAGTTATGTTACAAAAGATATTGAAGGATGCACAAATGTTAAAATACTGATAATATGCATCTTAAAAAGTGAGAATATTTCAGTGGGATACAAAATTGCATAATTCATGTCACACCAAAGGATGCAACATGTATTCCATTTCCTTGTCTAGTATTTTGGTCCAATGTATTGAAGATAAATAAAGTATACAGCTCTGCTGTTCCTCTTCTGGACCACGACCATGTATTCCATAGTCTGTAAACATTGCATTGCATCTAAACTGTACAAATAATGCTGAAAACAAGATGATACAAACTGTTTGCACAGGTCAACACAGTTCAAATTGACAAACGCATTCCCTTTTCACGCGTGACACGAGCAGACCTGGGCAAAAACACATCTGTATGCATTTGTGTAATATTTGAAAAAATACAGGTTACACAAGATAAATTAAGCAATTCCTGATTTGTTGTGTTACAGGTTACAATGTGCTATTTTACCCAGGTCAGTCAGAATAGAAACATCCCAGCAGCTGTACCAGACATGCTATATCCATTCCAACCGTCTTTAGAATTCAATTGGATTCATGTAAGTGTATCAATTCCCAAATCCATTATCATGCCATTATGTCATCATAAGAAACTTCTGTTCAGTGATGCATCCAAAAGGCCACAGTGAAATGCTTTTCATTGAGGACAGTCTGATGTTCATTAGGTCTCTACAGCACCAGGGGTGCTTTGATCTTTTGAGGCTTCTGGAGTTCTCTACTTGAGGGCCAATGATCCCAGCAAAAGATTGCCTCGAAATGAATATGACCTGGCTGGAATCCTTTCCCTCTTCCTCCAGTGTGTATGACTAGGTCTAGTCTTTAGATGTGAGGCTTATGCCAAACATAGCAGATCTACAAGGCTTAAGCTCACAGTGCAACACATGAGCTTTTAGATCAGCTATTTTCGGCAGGCGACACCGACGTGCAACAACGTATAAATCAGGCCTTAGGCCCCATCAGTTTTTTCCTGGCCTCTCCTTAGTTGACTTTGGGGTAGATCTTTTCATAGAAGAAGCTCTGTGCCAGTACGTAGAGTTCTCCGTCCTTTTCCCTGACAGCGTGGGCACGGACAAATTGGAACTGCTCCAGTGCAAACTCATAAAATTCATTTTCAATTTTCCAGATGTCAGACTGCTGCAGCTTGGCTATCGACTCTTTGGCGGGGGGTTTCTTTTCGGTGGTCTTCCGTAGGTGGGACTTCTTCCCTGGGAAAGACACACAGCAGAGTCTGTCAGGGAGGCAAATGTCATGGTACTACATGGTACTTGGCAGGATAAGGTCAAATAAATATGTAATACAAGTAATACGTTGTGTTGCAATGTTACTTTCAATGTAATGTAGTTATTTAAAGACGTTTACACTGCGGACAAAGCCAACTCGGATCCGGACAAATCATGACAGCAAACACAATGTTTTGGGCCGATCAAATAATTAGAAAGAAGAAAAAAAAGGCAGGGTACAACACTTTTTGTTTTCTTTTTCTTACTAATTATTTGATCTGCCTAAAACATTGTGTTTATTGTCATGATTTGTCACAAAACGAGTTGGCTTTGTCCACGGTGTAAACGTCTTTAAATAAATACTTTCCTATGGGGAAAATTAATGCCATTTCATTGAAAACTCAACATTCATTCATCTTCATAACATTACTAAGCATTATCAATATACTGTTACATCACAAACGATCCTATCCTGGTGAAGACCTGTGCCCTGAGGGGCACTTCTTCTAGTATTAGTTTTGGGTTAGCCTTCACAAAACACCCTCAAATTAAGTGTAAAAAGACTAATGCTGTCTGTGTTGACACTGGCAGATCAATCTACAGACTACCTTTCAAATAATTTCCAATGGAAGGCAGAGACATGAAGAATATACAAAGCTACAACTGACCTTTGTAGCTTCTACAAACATGACAACAGATACAAAGCGACAAATGCAAGTTGAGCTGGCCTCAACTCCAGCTACAAAACAACAAAGTGTTGTGCGGGCCCTATCTCCTTCCATGTTATGCCTTATTAGCCCAGCAACCACCATTGATGTGCGTGTGAATAGGTAGGCTCTAACCATTTGCACTCACCTTTGTTCTCCACACAATTCCTGGTTGTAATTCCAGGCTTTATTTTCCTTTATATTTTTCTTGCTTGCCGATGCACGCTTGGCGACGTCAATGAGCTCGTTCTACGTCCCCTTTTGGACGACTGGGTCAAATTTGGCACATACCAGTTAATGGCCAAATATAGGCGAGGTAGAAAAAGAAGGCTGTGAATGCCTATTGGGTCAGTTTTGGCACATGCCAAGGTATGACTGGAAGCACTTTGGCACCATCAAGTGGTTTGGAGAATAAATTACATTGATTTGAAAAAGAAGGAAGTGGAGACGACAGCACATGGCTCTAGGCTGCCAGTGTGTGACCTACTGCCCAAATCTGAGATTAGTTGTGCTAAAATAAAAATACACACCAGCTAACTCGATGACTCAACTACAGATATATTGAAGTAGATCACTTTTGTCGGAGATATTTGGCAATGTCTGTTTGGTACAAATTTGACCCATCAGGCTACTAGATTTATGGCATCACAATAATAGAGATAGTAGTAACTGTAATAGTGTAATAAGTGTAATAAGTGCAATAGTGTAATAAGTGTAATAGTGCAATGTGTAATAAGTGTAATTGGGTAATAGTGAAATAAGTGTGATAAGTGTGCTAGTGTAATAGGTGTAATTAGTGTAATAGTGTATTAGTGTAAATAGTGTAATTGTGCAATAACCCTAATAGCCTACCATGCCAAATTTGGCACATAACTTATATCTATTGTTTGTTTGTGCTAAATTCAAATTAAGTATGTCAACTTTTTCATCCAAAAGGGGTTAAACAGCAACTCTGCAACCAATATGCTGCTTCGCATCTTTTGAATTTGCCAGTGTGAATGCAGTAAGACCTGAGGCCGATTCTACATATCTTCTTAATCATTTATTCTCATTAGACTTTCAAGATTTTTTCTAAAATGTAAAGAATAGCAGATGTATAAGCTCTGTATAAGCATATGTACGTATGAGCTTGTAGGTATATACGGTATGCTATTTTTGAATAGCCAACACAAAAACAAAATCTAAAATGACACAGATGCTTTCCCGGTTTTAATGGGTTAAGCACAATGTTAAAGTAAGTTTGTTTGTTTGTTAAAAGTTAATGTTCTTCACTAATTATTCGTGTTTGTTCAGTAACACACAGGGTTCTCCGCGTCTCTTCCATTTTCAGGACCATCAATTTTGTCCAATCAGGAGAACCCCCAAAAGATAATTTATCAGCTTCAATTTTATCATGTTTCAAATTTGTCTGCTCTTTTTTGTTTGTTTGTTTCATCACTTCCAATTTCATTTGTTTATCCTGTATGGGTTCGGGATAACATAAAAATGACCTGGATAGATAGATATGTTATTTAAACAAAAAGTACCACTTACTACCGCTATAAATATTAGAGGAGGCTAAATTAAATATACTGTAGAATACCACTATAATGTAATGCTTTTTTAGCAGCCTGAAGTCAAGATGAAACACAAACAACTCAGAAGCTACAGCACCCTCTATTGGTGAACAGAATACATTGTGAAGAATAAAGTGAATGTTCATTACATTGTCATAGCCCCCAGGGGTCTTGAAGGGTTTCCAGGGGATCCGCAGCTAAATTATTGATAGTTTTGACCCTTACAGGTCTGTAAGCATGAGAGCATACAAATGTAACCAAATGGACTCGGAGTGTTCCATTTGTACACTCTCAGAGTTATGGGGGTCTGTGGCCTAATGCAATGTTTCCCAAAAACTGGGTCGGGATCCATGTTTGTAATAATCCATTATTTTATTTTATTTATATGAATTCATTAATTTAAATGAATAATAGATCTACAAACTCACAACATGTCACATAGAGATTCGTTGTGAGCTTGTAGATCTGTGATTGTCACTAGTTTGGGTCCCAGGGACTCGAGCTAAAACGTTTGGGAACCACTGGCCAAATGCATCCGATACTAGGGGTTAAAAAGGTATGAGAACCACTTCAGTAGATTGTACCTGATCGGTAGAGTTCCGTGGCTCCTTTGAAGAAGCGAGGAAGTGCTGCCTCCAGTATCATAATGAAGTCCTCCAACTCCTCAGTCACGCCAACCAACAAGTACTCATTCACCAGATTATACTTGGCCTGCTCCAGCGCCCATCTGCTGCCCACGTTCCTACATCACAAAGCAGCATTGTACACTGAAAGGCCCATAAACGGATGCAACGGCAACGAGGAATAAACATAAGCAGGGACATTGTTGAACAAGCAAGCGCTTTTTATACACTTCTTAGTACAGCAGATAATAGGAACGATCTTTCACTTGGTGATACAAGCGTGAAATTTGGCATGAACATGCCTCTGGGTCACCTCTTTAACTTTTTTAACCGAGCCAACGAAAAATCCAATATGGCGATCATTTTTCAAGATGGCCGCCAAATAAAAAAGGCCTTTTGTGGCGGTTCTGGACAACCATGGGTGCGGCCGACTCGAGACCGGGCACTGCACTCCCTGTGGGTGTGTGGAACGTGTGTGTCGAATTTGAAGTCGGTGGGGCGAACGGTTCTCGGGTTACGTGGATTACAGATGTACACACGCACACAAAATTCGTGCAATATAGCAGATCATTGGAACGGTTGTTCGCTTGGTGATACAAGCGTGAAATTTGGCATGAACATGCCTCTGAGTCACCTCTTTAACTTTTTTAACCGAGCCATCCAAGAATCCAATATGGCGAACAACCGTTCCAATGATCTGCTATATTGCACGAATTTTGTGTGCGTGTGTACATCTGTAATCCACGTAACCCGAGAACCGTTCGCCCCACCGACTTCAAATTCGACACACACGAGTGCAGTGCCCGGTCTTGAGTCGGCCGCACCCATGGTTGTCCAGAACCGCCACAAAAGGCCTTTTTTATTTGGCGGCCATCTTGAAAAATGACCGCCATATTGGATTTTTCGCTGGCTCGGTTAAAAAAGTTAAAGAGGTGACCCAGAGGCATGTTCATGCCAAATTTCACGCTTGTATCACCAAGTGAAAGGTTCTCTCACAATATGGCTGTTAGCCGCTGTACTATCTTGACTTAAACCCTATATACTTAGTTCACCCTGGTCCCCCAAGGCTCTATGCTTGGTCTACTCGCTTTCCGCCACTGAACATCAAATCTCTTCGCTGAAAATAGCCTATTTATACACTCAAAACACTATGTCACAACACCGTTTATCTGCTATTTTTTCAGAATGTTTGCCCCAGAATAAAGACACATTCCAGTGCAGTCGGAGGTCAGTGTGCGGTTGGGATCGATGGACACTCACCAGCACTCTGAATGGTGTCCACAGAAGAAGGGAATCTGAAGCCAGAGCTTTTCAGGGGCGCAGTCAGAACCACCTGAAGCCACACACTCATCAAATGTCTGAAACACACAGATAAACACCCTATTTCAATGGGCTGCACTGAACTATGTTACATAAACCACATAGTACAGCTGGCTTTGAAATACATTTGATTAATTCATGTAATTTAGCATCCATGAAAAATGAGAGCTCAGCTAAGAGTAAAGACCTTTTTGTCACCCTGTTTCCTTCGTCGGAGGCCGGGCCTGTAGTCGTCTCCGAATCGCAAGAAGTAGTAGTACGACACCAGGCGCTCTATTGGATCCCGTACGACATTTATGTACATGGGCTTACCCTTCACTCCATACCTAAAAAGGAAAGACAAATGAGTCATTACTGTTACTTTGCCATCGAGTGGATCAGGAACAACAGTGGTCTCCTGGTTTATCCACCCCACAGTGGAACTAATGGAAGACTGTGTGACATTTAGCTACGTCAATGACAGATTGTCAGTGTTGTGCTACACTGTGGCTTGGGGTGGCAGAAGAGCCAAGGTTGCCGCTGTACCTCAGTGCACCTGATAATCGTTTCACCATCAGCGGTGTCTGCCATCTGAGAAGAATGAGACTGCAAATTATTTTCTCAGACGATTACCTAATGACCGTTTAAATGATAATATCAAAACAGAGAGTGGGCTGGCAACAGTGTTTATCGACAGCAAAAACACACACATTAGGAATCAACACCGGACCGGTTTTATCTGCCTCGCTAAGTGCTTGTAACCAATTTGGATATTAACAGCATTACAAGGAAATGAAGGGCCTCACTTTGAGAAGTCCAGATAAGCCACATGGCCATGGTAGAAGCCTGGCTTCATCGCTCTCCAGTAGGTGACGTTCCTGACAAACCGCACCTGGAGACAAAGATAATGGAAGCCAATTAGTTTTCTGCAGGGAAACAATTCCAAGTCAGGCAGGGGGAAAGTACTGGAAGTGATTTTATAAAGGTTTCTTTTTCCTGGATGCATATAAGTGAGAATGAAGTATAGACTGCTGAACTATTATTTCTCAACAATTAGTTTTTATGTATGCATTTTCAACATGCTGTCACCATTGTGGGCAAAAAGTTACAAAAGAATTATATAAAAATAAAAAGAAATGAAAAATCTAAATTTTAAAAAGGATCACTGGCTTAGAGTTATAAGCCTTAATTAATATATTGTAATTTCCCTCTAACTAAAAATAGAAACAAAAAACACCTTAAATATTTTATTTATCTTAGAAATACTAAGTTTTTCATGCAATAGTAGCCTACCCCCGCCGCAAGCCATATGATGTCATATAGAATGTATGGAATGCATGTGCTAATAAAAACAAAGTAACACTTCCTATAAGGTTAATATGAGCATCAAAGCTTTATTTGAAATACGTTTTATTAGCACAATCCATAGGGCTGGACCACACATGGGTAAATTACATCAACTTGCAACAGGAGTTTTCCCTATTCCCTATAAAAAAAGAAAAACAGTTGAGCTACAAAGTACAAACTTGTAAATCTGCTATTTTTGCCATTTGTCACATGACAAAGTACCTGTAGGGGTTGCTAAATTCTATCATTCATGTGTGGGTGATGTTTAAATAGTACTGGTCTACTGGAGTCTGCATTAGTGTTTTAGACACAAGTCTTCAGTCTTCACTATCTTTCATTCTGAAATATACATGATCTATGTTAACAAAAGGTCCAAAATTCGAATCACTAACAATAGAGGGTATGTGCATGCATAAAATGAATGGAAAATCGAGTGTCAAATCGAGTGTCAAAGTGAGTTTAACGTTTAACGTCGTTTAAAGCAATCAGATAGTACTTTTATGTTCGGATGTATGAGCTGTCAAGGCCAGGAAGTCGTTTTTTGCCACTCATGATGTCACACGCATACCCTCTAACCTCTATATGCTTTCGTAACAAACAATAGGCTATATCTATGGAGCAACAGACCGCCTCAACCAATTGCTCTTTATCGCTGACAAGCATTCCACTGTTCCAGAGATACAATTTTTTTAAAGACTAATGCTTTCACACATTTTGGTCAAGCTGAAGAAAATAATTTAACATAACACAGAGTATATTTGAATTTTCCTGTAGCTCAATGAGTGCGGCTTTGACAATATAATATTGTCGAAGCTTAGCATATAACTATTCCCTCAAACTGTGTGCCAGTGGACCTTGTATCATGTACAAAAGAAAGACTGTTTTCCAAGATGGAAGGAGGAGATTGATGCGAGATGGCAGACAGGATATTACCTGGCACTAGCAGCCAAAGATAACACCAGCATAGCCACAGGGCATTTACACCATGTGTCCTCCTAAGTCATGTTGACAAGAATACAAAAACACACGGTTCAACGATGTGTGTCAGTCACAGTCAGTGGCATGTATATTGTCTGTGGCTTTGGCAGTATGGATAGGGTCTGAACACCAGGTTTTCTTTAATGCTTGCCAAAACCTGCACAAAGGTTGCAAATTCCTCATGCTCCCAAGGAATTTCCTTCATCAACTTACCCAAAGGCAAGGACGATCTTATTAACACACCCAGTGGAGTTTGATTTCCACTAAACATTTCCACCCAAAATAGTTTCTAGATCAAAGAGCTGCCTTGACTGGCGCGTATACAGAATGTGAACTTGAAGGGAGGAGAGTTCAAGGTGAGGGAATGCTCGTTAAAAAAAATGTATTTTGCTTAACCTTACAGTACTGTAGGCAAAGACCGATTGAAATCCATATTGTATCACATTCTCTGTTGATTCATAGTTATTATTATTTATTTATTTTATTTTAAAGTCTGAAACTGACATTTGAGTTTATAAACACCTTTACAGTTGTGGATAAAATTAGAGTTGGAAGTTTGACTATGAACCAATGTTTCTAAATATAATTGAAAAAATATGATTACGTGCAATCAATCAATAGAGCTTATCTTTGAATCCCACGGTTCTGGATTCGATCCTGAGCACTGCCAAATCAGCGTAATGAGTAGCACAGCTCTGGTAACAAGGCTGTGTGTATTTGGTTGTATTACCTGGTCTTGTATAGACAAGACAGGGTTGTTTTTGGTGGTGTTGATGTGTAGGACGTGGAAGTGGTTCCTCCCACACAGGTCATAGGCTATGTTAGTGAAGGAGGTGCTGGCAGTCTTGGGCACTCGGTTATAGATGATGACAACATCGTCTTCTGCGGCCAGGGCCGGCGGCGACTCTTGCCCACCGTCTTCTATACGTCTCTGTTCTACTTCGACCACCTCGTGTCTGGCAATGGTTTGTTCTAGGAAAAGAGATGCTAGGAACGTTAATGGCAAGAATTGTGTGTCGTGTGAAATGTGAATGCTGCCTCAATGTCTCAGTAATTACGGCTTTAAATCTTTGTTACGACGAGCACAGAGAACAAAACCCGAAAATAGTAGATGCATGGGGGCTGTGGGTCGTGTCTGGCTCATCACACAAATGAGGGTATCATACCTATTAGCATGCCTTAATTAGCTAAACAGTCCTGCTTCTTCACAAAGAGATAGCACATTTGCAGGTGATTCAGCCTTTGATGATAATATTCAGGAGAAGAGGATTAATTACAAGTGTTCTTTCCACTTATTTCTAGCTAATGCCAGTCTATTGGGGGGCAATTACAGGTATGGGCTTGTTGAGTGGATGTTGACTGGCTCACAGGGCAATGCAGCGGCTCTTGACTGCATGAGAAGTCCATGTTGAGACTAGCAGAAACATCTGTAAAATAACATTTTACTCCAAATCATTATGATTAATAATTATGACGACATAGTTATGAAAATGTCTTAGGTCATCTACAAAAGAACAGAGATGTGGGGTCTTTTCACTCTGATTAGAATTGATAACACACCTAATGATGTATGTTGTTTGTTTGCAAAACATACATCTCAGGAAAATCGAATAGGTATCCCAGGTATTATCATTTGTGAATTGTGATATGGGATGAAGTGAATCTCATTGTGTAAATATTGTGTAAAAGCACTAATATCAGCACTAGTCAGCCCTAACTGGTAAATTGTTCATGCCCAGATCATATCATCACCCATTAGAACTCCTCCTTCCAGTATAAATTCAAGAAAATCCAGATGGAACAATAAGTATTAGCCTACACCATTGAACATCTGACATTACATTAGACGTCATGGCTTTTAAATAACTGCAAGATCAGCAAGCATGAGTGTAGCTAGATGCAATTTGCAACTCTAGATTATTTTATAATGGGATCATTGGGATGAATCTAGAGTTGCAATACCCTCCACCTGCTTGTATTAAACGACGTTAAACTCACCAACATTGCAGCTCTAGGCCAAGCTTGAATTATCCTCTTTAAATCTACCGAGCTTGTTTTTCATAAAAATCCACCGTAGACATGTTATGAGCTACTTTCTGTCAAGAAATTATGTGCAAACAATCCATGAGCCAGGGCCCACAGAAAAGCACTGACTGTTCTTTAATTCATTAATTCATTTCTGTAAAACAAATCGTGTCTGCAGGCATGATCAAAGGCTAGCTGTTCTTGTAAAATGCAATAATGTCAGGAAAGGAGAAGGTTTAAGCAAGTGACTAAACATTGTAGAGAGATGAACCCCACCTTGTCAACTAGCTCTGCTCCACAGCTCTAATGCGTTGCATTAGTGCAACGCATTAGAGCTATGGATCAGAGCTACTTGTCAACAACATTACGTCATTATTGTAAAGGGAACCATGGGCTGTTGCCTGTTTAACAACAACACAACACCCCTATGCTATACGTTGCTGGTGCTGGTGGAATTGTTGTCAGTTTACCTAGTTTGGCTCTGGACTCCTCCAGTTTCTGGATCTGGTTCTCAATGAGAAACATCGCCACTCCAAATGCCAACACAGCCAGAAGCTGAAACTTGTGTGGCATCATGATCCTTAAAATCCCCATCAAACAACCAGATGAAAAGTCATTACCGCGAATCTAATCGCTAGTTATGCTAGTAAAACTCCAGAATAGATTAGCACGGGAGCTAGCCCACGGGAGCTAGCTATCGGCTAAGCGAAATTATTTGCAATTCCTTAATTCCGATCCACGTTTCAGGATGCTTCGCTACCCTGATGAGTGTTCCATGATAGTTTACTACTGTGCGAGCAAGGATACATGTAGACATCGTTCACTTCAGAAACCAGAGTAGTAGCCGATAACAGTATGGATTGCCATGCAGTTAACTTGCAGCTATAGCTGAGCTCAGCAGCTGACCGTGCTCACTCACACGGAACGGAACGGAGCAGCCAGCTGTAGTTACCAGGACGACAGACGCCGCCGGAAGACAGTCTCCAGTTATTGTGGTCTCAAGCGAAATTAAAAACATCATCTATCTCTATATAAAACCTGCAGTCAATCCGATTGGATTGGGGGAAGTTTTACAAAATTACATCAGACCAGACGCGTGCATGCCACGGTGAAACACTGGGAGTGTCACTGATCTTCAAAATGTGAAGTTGCACCTGCAAACTAATAATACAATACAGTTTGCATTGGTTGCGTTTGTCATGTTTCAAGGCGTTGAGCCTGGCTGTATCTGCTATTTTCAAAATGTTTGCCTGTCGGCTGTATATACACGTGCAGAGGTGGTGCTTGGGTCCCTGCCCTTTTGCCTTTTGAATTCTGTACTGGCCATATATGGAGTGTGTCTTGAGTGTACAGGGTTTGATGAGGTCAGATCAACATATGGAATGTCACTATGTCAGAACAGGTCAGCTCCGTATATGGAGATCTAAGGGTGGCAGTGTCTTGAGTGTACAGGGTTTGATGAGGGCCCAGGTATGGCCGGGCCTTAACTTTCGGGCCTGTTGAGAACTGTAGTTTTTCAGGGATCTCCATCCTTGATGATGTCACCGTGGGGGAACCCTGGGAGTCACAAACCACAGTTTAAGAACCACTGGGCCATCACATCAGACATTAAAGACATACACTGTGTTTGCAGATAAATTACTGTTGGCCACTCTTCAATTATGTTCAATATAATTATGCTAATATGTGCATGTGCATCAGAAGATTCTGATGTTTTCAAGAACCTCCTAGGCAATGGGAAGTCAAGTTTCTGACATGTCTGGTCATGTGCCTCCTGTATTTCTAACTTTCATGGCAACCATTGCTACCCTGGACAGATCACAGTCTCCTAATGAATGAATCACCCATTTAAGCAGATTATCTACACAGACTATTGATATGCAACAGGGCTGTTAATGTAAATTGGGGTTCACATTCAAATCACCTAGTGATTTGCTTGATTTGCTGCGTGAATGGTTCATTGTTTAATTTGTTCAACTCAATAGGCCTCTTCACCTGGTCAATAAAAAAGAGGTATTGCCCCAACTTGCCCACTCCTCCACTCCCCTCCTTTAGTTTCAGTCAACGGACCAATAAGAATCAGGTTGATACCTGATTATATAATGCAGACCTTGATGACCATGATCATTCATCAATGGACTTGGACCAAGGCAGTAGCAAAGGGGCTTTGATTTAACATTGAGATGACTTCTCTACTCAACATGCTGCACAACGGCCGGTATATGGCGCACAGTTCCATCGGGAAGGGATCATTTGGAGAAGTTGTCAAGTGTTTCGACATACACACACAGGAAACTGTGGCTATCAAGATACTGACGGAGTATCTTGCAAATGATTATCTTCTACATGCCAGAGAAGAGGTATGTTTACATTCATCCAAAATTAATGTTCACGATTATTATGATTAAAATAGGACCATGTTAATCCTATGTACATATACATGTAATGTTAAAGCCTAAATTGTAGTGTATTTATTACAAAGATTATTGTCTATCTATACAATAATATTAATGACATAGAAATAATATTATTTCATTATATAAAATTAAATAATATTCTGTTGCCAGGTGGCCATGCTGGAGAAAGTGCGCTGTCTGGACCCAGACAACATTGTGCAATTCCACAACCACTTTGTGCACAAAGGACAAGTTTGTCTGGTCTTTGAGATGCTTGACATGAGTCTCCATGACTTAATGACGGAGAGAGACTTCAAACCATTCTCTGTGATGGAGATGAGGCCCATTATACAGCAGGTAAATTCAGGACACCTGTGGGCAATAGCAATGCCAATGTTGTGGTGTTCAAGGTTTCTCCATCGTGTTCCACTCCCATCTTGTGTACAAGAACATAACAATTTTACTCTTACTGCACCTGTACACAAGTTGTAGCAATAACGAAACCTTCTAGTGATTGGTGCACCATTGCTATTTAAATGCCCACACCACTGTGCCTAAACATATTCATGCTTATAAAGAATAATTTACAGACAAAGATAAATATCACATCATTATTATGGTCTTAATTATATGTATGACATACTGTACATGTATATTTATTATTTACAGCTTGTCATGGCACTCAAAGCTCTGAAGGATGCTCATATTATCCACGCTGACATCAAGCCAGACAACGTCATGTTGGTCAATCAGAAAGATCAACCCTTCAAAGTGAAACTCATCGACTTTGGCCACTCCATGTCTCTGTCTGAGGCTGACCACGCCCAAGGAGCTAATATACAGTCTCGTTATTATAGGTAAGTAACTCAACTCAACTCATATTTGGTACATCAACCAAGCAATGTGTGGATACCTGTACGGTAGTGTAGTATAATTGAGTTTCTGCCTTATAGTTGCTTTCATATCGACACAACTTCAGTTTGTTTTTCAGCGTGTTAACACTGAACATTGTAGCTTGCAGATGACACTCAAATTCTGAAGTTTCTAAATCAGAAAATCCATGAATTATGATGCAATCCCACACCATGCACACCATTGGACATAACCATTTGAACTGGTATGTGCATTGACACAATACAGTATTGTGCATGACATTGATCAATATCCAACATAAGTCATTCATTTGTATATTATAGGACATGCATAAAGTATCTAATCATAAGAATGTCAAACATCACCTCTTGCCTGTTGCATGGTCGGGTATTACTTAAAATAATTAAAAAACATATATATTTTTTCAATAACCAATTGAAAAGAAAACACTTATCACTCAGCACTATTGTCATATTGTATGTTCTATTATTGATTGACAGAGATGGTCCATTCTTATGTTGTGTTGTCTCCCCCTACATTTAGATCACCAGAGGTTTTGCTGGGCCTCCCAATTTCCCAGGAAATTGACATATGGTCACTGGGCTGCATCATGGCAGCTGGGGTTATGGGGCAGCATCTCTACCCCGGCAACTGTGAATATGATATGGTGAGTATCTTACTACACCAGTACACCTAACCCTATACTGTGTGTGTGTGTGTGTGTGTGTGTGTGTGTGTGTGTGTGTGTGTGTGTGTGTGTGTGTGTGTGTGTGTGTGTGTGTGTGTGTGTGTGTGTGTGTGTGTGTGTGTGTGTGTGTGTGTGTGTGTGTGTGTGTGTGTGTGTGTGTGTGTGTGTGTGTGTGTGTGTGTGTGTGTGTGTGTGGTGCGTAGTGCATGTGTGTGGTACTGCTGCTAGGACCCCTTCAAAAACACGATTCTGCATCTCAAGGGGTTATTCCAAATAAAGAATTTCAACACACAGTTATAAGATCCTTAGGTTATCACAAGAAAGATATTTTAACTCAACTGTTATCTGATTTGATTATTTGTTGTTTCTCTAGATGAGATTCATTATCTGGGCACAGGGCATGCCATCACCACACATGTTGAATGCAGGATTAAAAACTACAATGTTCTTCACATGGGGTCACGATGAGTGGAGACTTAAGGTAATTCTCACAGCAACAACCCGCGCCTCCATCACCACTACCGAAATAACATTCACAAAGTATTGTAAATCTTTCATTTTAATTTGTTTTCTTTAATATAGACACCAGAGGAGTATTGCTCTCAAACAGGAATCAGACCTGCAGACACCAGAGGCTACAACATCAACTCTCTGGATGACATGATAAACGTGGGTGTTCTTTGTGTTATTGGAGAAGTGAAGGCTGAGTCGGTTAAATGCATAACATTAAGCCAATATGTTGTTTTCTCTGAGTTGTAGCTAAGCCTCTTTACTGTTTTAAAATCCAGGTCCACCCAGCATTGGCAGACGACGAAGTCTCAGACATGATAGTCTACATTGCCCTGATGAAGAATATGCTGCATCTGGATTCTAAGCAGAGGCCTTGGCCCAGTGAGGCTTTGGAGCATCCATTCATCACCATGTCCCACCTAGTGGACAACAAGATCTCCAGCTCCTAGTGAGTATGAACATGACCTTCTGATGGAAAACACAACCGTGGCTTCTATTAAGCAGAGGCTGAGACAGACAGACAGACAGACAGACAGATAAAATTACTTATTCAATTACTTATTCAATTACTTATTCAATTACTTATTCAATTACTTATTCAATTACTTATTCAATTACTTATTGACTGTCATTTTGCTTCCAGTGTGAAGGCATCAGTCCAGGCAATGAGCACATGCACTAGAGCGTCCATGCAGCCTGGCCTGCAACGCTCTGACCTGAGCCAGGAGGTGGAGACATCCAGCACTGACATCACCTCCAGGGGAGTACTGCTCAGTCGAGTCAGTCCCAACGTCCTCCATCACCAACAGTCTGGACAGGAGACCTGGGAGGAAGAAGAGCACATACACGGGAGAGAGAATGAGGACGACGACAAAGTAGTCTCCTCCTGGCATGAAGAGCTGCCCAGTATCGCCTCCTACCACAACCAAGCTGAGCAGGAGTTTTGGGAGGTGTGTCCCACTCCCACCTCCTACCACAACCAAGCCAAAGACCAAGCTGAGCAGGAGTTTTGGGAGGAGGTGTGTCCCACCTCCTACCACAACCAAGCCAAAGACCAAGCTGAGCAGGAGTTTTGGGAGGAGGTGTGTCCCACCTCCTTCCACAACCAAGCTGAGCAGGAGTTTTGGGAGGAGGAGGATGAATCCAGCAAGGAGAGAGGTGAAGGAGAAGAAGTGGCAGTGTTCTCCTGGTGGACACAACTATCAAATCCCAACCAACACTGTCAGTCTTCCTACCCCCAAGCAGCTGGGAAGGACTGGGAGGAGGAGACTGGTGTTAGAAATGGAGAGGAGAATGGAGGGCACAGTGGGCAATCACTCCATGAGTCTTTGCTAGAAACACGTCGCCAGAAAAAACATCGTTTTCATAAGGTACGGCGCGCCTGGCGTGGACTCCTCTCGTGCGCCAACATGCTGCGCAGTAGAATGCTGAAGAGGAGAACACAAGATGGCTGTAGAAGGGAATAGATTGTAGGAAGAGAGAGAGCCACATGCAGCATTTGTCAATGCTGTAGTTTACTACTAGACATAACTGAAGTGAAAGTTTCCCTAGAAGTTTTGACTGCATGGCAGACATTTTTGGAAGGCTCTTATATAAACTGGAAATTGAAGTGAGTCCAATATAAATGGTTTTGGACTGTTGTTTCAACCATATGTCGACTTGGTCAAAACAAAATAGGTACACAGTAGGAATGTAACATACCTACATTTGTATATACTATGTATAAAACAGTTGTCCTCCAAAGAGTTTGTTTGTTTACCCATTATAATAGTGCCATGCACCTTTTCAAAATAAAAATCTGATCACAAAAAAGGATTATTAAAACCACAAAATCCAATACAAAATTGTCTGATGCACCCAGAGCTCACAAACCAATGGTTTCTATAACACAAAATCATCTCCTGAATCTTCAAATATATGAGTATGAGTGCTGCTTAGTCAATACTGAAGGTCAAAATGCATGGCATGCATTGACAGCCAGGAGCAGTGATAGTCTGTTAGCCAGCAGATGGCACCAGAGTTTCAAATATGAAATAGTCCGTTTTTTGTCAGTTTGGTGTCTGAGATCAGTTTATAGCTCATATTTACAGAAACTCAGGATGAGGACATCCTAATAGTTCTAGAATATATATATTTTGTATAGGAAAGAAATATGATGCAATGTGGACATTTTATTAATGTTTACGAGAAATTATGGATGCAATTTTGTATTTTCCTTTTAGTATAAGTGAGGGCTGGATACCCTATGTTGATTCTGGTTCTAGGCCTATATTAGTTTTGGAGTTAGTTTTATTGCACATTTATCAACAGTATTTCCATTCACAGTTGTCATATTTTCCTTTGTGACAACCTTGTTGATATTTTTTCACTTGACACACAGAATTTACACACAGTCATTAAGACACATTGGATGATTGGCCCTAATATTTCATTTTACTTTAGTCACCACTTGCTCTTTGACTGTCTGTGGCTAGGTTTAATTTTCAATCTCTTTCCATCTTGCTTTTCATAGTCACGTCAAGTCTAGATTTTGGGGCAATTTCACGTTAATTCATATGGATTTTAGTCTGAATGTGGCTCGAGCTTGTTCTACTTCTGGTGTGTGGGTTGTCTAATTCTCTTTGACATAAAACATCACATAGCATATCTTTGTTGTGCTTTATTGAAGCTTCACATGACACTGGACTGTCTAGTAGGACAAAGAAGCACATTGTTTGGCAGTCACTATGAACATAATTAGCTCTATATCTAAAATAATTGATCCAAGATGACAATACAATTTCAATAAAATTACATTTTAGGTCCAGAACACATTTTAAAATAAAAAATTGCTATATTATACAGAATAGGAAAAAAAGGGAACAATAAATCACTGCCTGCATGACCACAAAAAAACTATTGGCTAAAGAATGCACCATGATAACAAGTAAAATAATATAAAATATATGTACAGTCCAAAAAAAGATTTTGGTAAAATGTTCATTGTTTAAAATGCATAGATAATACATTATAGTCGGCTTATAGTATAATATTATAATATAATGTATAAGAACTTATAAATGCTTTATAACAATAATCATAACACATAATGTGTTACTGTTTTATAATGATGATAAGGTCAAGTATAATATTTCATCCTGGCCAGGACAATATTGTATTATAATTCTCATAGTTGTGTAATACATTATTATAATCACTAGTCTGTTAAAAATGCATTATAGTGTAACTATAAGTCATTAATAATAGTGTTCACTGGATGCTTTAACTAAAGTATGTTTACATAATGCATTATAGACCTTTTTTTCATATTTTCTTCCTCAAGGAAATCACACACAACCTGTCATGTGCTACACATAGTCAAATCTTTGAGTGGACTGTCTTCCATCCACACTTGGGACCCTGTAAGAGTTATTAACGGGCTGATGGGATCTGGAGTCAGGTTTGTAGATAGCATGTTGAGAGGCAGGCTTGTAGGACATCCCATCATACCTAAGGAATATTAAAAAACAAGTTGTCCAATGTTAAATAAAACAATGGGAAATCCACACATATCAGAGCAGCATGGAACATGAATGTTTTTTTACGTATACATTTTATTTAAGTAAATAATAAACAAAGGAGGAGAGATTAGATAAAGTAAAAATATATCTATAGCTGATAGGTTCTCAAACCTTTTCTTGTCAGTGCGTGCGTGTGTGTGTATGTGTGTGTGTGCGTGTGTGTGCGTGTGTGTTAGGGATGTCCCTATCATATTATATTTATAGAATACCCATATCACAATAATACAATATCCCAAATCACAGACAATTTCCAGTCTAATATCATTATATCATGCTATGGATATAACGTTGATAATAGGGATGTCCCGATCCGATTTCGATCATTTGAAAATGACGTGATCGGCCCCGATTTTCGATCGCCCAATCCGATCGGGACAACCGTAGTGTGTGTATTGTGAAAGGTTGTGATATTACGCACCGCTGAGGCTCCTGTTGAACCATTCCACGACAGGCCACACACATCATGATTCCGGCTATAAACAAGATAGCCCCACCAACCCAACCCACGAAGAGGGCAGGGCCAAACGTGTACCTGAAAATGAACAATACATGAACAACAAAGGAACAGATACGGTTTCAGGAAGTTACATTATACAGTATCATGATATGAAATAGTTTCGTTTCGTTTAGATTACCTTGGGGTTAGACTTCCTGTGAGTCCACCTATATTTGCTTGTCCTCCTCCATATCCTCCGAGTCCACCGTCTGCGTAAGTGGTGAAGCGAAAACTTTGCACTATCAAGTTAGCAAAGGCTGAAGCCCCAGCAATGCCACAGATACCTGAAAATAAATATATTGATAATAATACAGTAAATGAGTATAGCATATACAATTTGAACTAACTGTAATAAATATATCATTAAGAGAATCTAACAATAACATGAGAAATAGTTAACCCCTTTAGGACTGAGGGAGATTCTAAAAACTCCTTCTAAATCTAAGTTTTCTGGAAAAAATCTTATGTTGCTATATACAGTACATAGCAACAACAACCCCAAAAGGGGTTCCCTTCCTGAATGGATATTAAGGAAAGGCCATTCAATAAAAGTATACACAAAATTAGTGATTTAAAAGAAGACACTGATTGATAAAGACTGAGATCCTCAAGCAGGTTGTTCGAGAAGCTTTGTGTTTTCCTTTTAGTCTTTTTGTATAACTGTACCTTTTGCTAATAAAGTATTCAATCAATCAGTCAATCAAACATGGCTCTCAAAGCCTTTAAATAAGACCCCAAGGTTTTTGCCAACAGAGAAAGGACAGAGAGATGACAGATATTGATCATGTAAGTGATCTGGGCCAATTAAAAAAATATGAAAATCATCAGTTCACCTCCGAGGATAAACATGATCCCAGCTGTCAGAGACATTGTAGCCTTGATGTTGTCCTCCATGCTGCCCATTTTCAGACACTTGAGTGCAAAGATGGCGATCAGATCCCCGATTACTCCAAGAATGATTCCAACGATCATCAAGGCCCGCACGGCTTGAAGCAGAGCTGAAAGTCAAACATGAACCTTTTAGGAGGGGCACTTCTTAGGCTATGCCGCTCACAAATAATTGTGATGGTGATCATCACATGTTTAAAAAATGTACATTTGTATACTCTCTCAGTTACAAATGGATAAATGAACACTGTGTATTACTGTATATGGATTTCAGAACATACTGAAAATTAACAAGAGCTTGTGACAAAATAATAACTACATCAGATCCATTGGAACACAGGTTATTCTTTCTTGTTTTGAAAAGCAATAGTTTTGGACATACAAGGTTTCCATTTTATGCAATATAATACTATAAAACATTTAAGTAAAATGAATTGTAGGTTAAGGTCTTATCTCTCTGGCTTACTCATCATGGTTTAAGGACCTGAGTCAATCCCTGAATAAAATCCAAACATGTCCTTGGAAATAACGAATACATCAGCATGGGACTAACATCCTTACCTGGTAACCCTAGTATGGTAAAGTATGGTCTGCACTGTGTTGTGCCATATGCAGTCCCTACACATGAGTTCCACAGACCACTAAAGGTGTAAAAGTTTGTTATAACTGAGGTAGAACGATCTTGCAAACTCCACATATCCATTGCGGTTGCAGAAGATATCAGAAATACCCCCAACATCGACAACATGAATCCTGTTAACTGAACCATTGAGACGGCCATTTTAGTTGTCTCACTCAAAAACTGTTAGGTTGCTGCCTCATGTGTCATGGAGTCATGAGAAGGTAGTGTCAAGGTAGTGTCAACACGCTTCCCATTATGTTTGGTCTAAGGAGGAGCAAGGCTTATCGTAAGTCAGTTTCGGGAAATGGCGGCAGTTAAATGGGCATTTCCTGACCTTGAGAAATCAAGGGTGTGGTTTGACTTTTTTTTCATCGTTATGTTTTTGCCATCATTCTTCTTAAATGTAAAACCAGAAATGATTAGGCCTAAATGTTTTTGTATTGGTCACCCACTCCTGCATTTGCTTAATAGCTTCTAACTAGCGTAATACTGTAGGTACTTGTTCAGAAACATTCACAAACATCTTGGGTCATTTCTGTACTGCACTATACAAAAAATAATAGAATCACTTGGTTGAGGTGCTGGGTTGGAAAAGATCATGAAGAAAAAAAGAATAGACCTGCACACTGCTCCAATGTAATTTACGTCATCATACTTCATCAGGTCAAAACTGAAAACTGTACTACAGTATACCACATACAATTTGCAAGTGAATAATCCAACACATAGAAATCACATAGAAATCACTCACCCACATTATCCTAAACTGACAAACCTAGTATTTCTTTGTAACTTTTATTAGTTTTAAGAAGCCATGACATCAGAATGATGCTCATGGTACTTTGTTGGTGATGGTGCAGACTGAGACTGATAAGAAGGCTTACTTGGCAGGCCCAGAATGGTGAAGTACGGACGGCACTCGGTGAAGCCAGAACTCTGCCTAACACAGGAATTCCACAGGCCAGAATAGGAGAATATGGCGGTCACAGGGTTGTCAAAGAGGTCTTCTGTGGCCCACTGGTCCATCCCTGTGGCAGCGATGACCCCCGCTACCCCTAGTAGACTCAACCCAAAGCCCATCACCTGACAGATCGTAGCCGGCATGGTGTTCTCACTGCTGTGTTCTCACTGCTGTCGAGGGAAAAGGGAAAAGCTCTCGAAAAAAAAAGGCACCTGCCTTAAGCGCTGAACCTGTCCAGTGGCGTCACCTGCACACTGTGCCTTTGACTCTATATTTGATTATGATACTGGCAGGTTTGAAGTTGGGAACGACTTTACCTGTGACCCTGAGTGTTTGCACATAGCCCAGTCATCAAAGTATACTGTAATTGGGTGGAGCAGTATCGGTGATTAATTTTGACTTCCGTAAACGGTTGGTTTGTCGATGCACATATGTCACTTTCACATTATTGTCTTTTTGTTTGTGTATCTCAGTATCTGTTTAATTATGAAGCAACCTATAAAAAACGTATCAAAAATCCTTAATGATTGCACTCCTTGAACATAATCTATGACCGGTGATAGTTTTAAAGTCTTATTATTTACGTGATTTACTTCAGAATCACGTGATTTCCTTCAGAATCACTTCAGAAACAATATCTACAGATAAAATGTGGCTGACTAAAATAAACCCTATTACAGTATACTTTTTACGTCGGACTAACGCTACGCACTCCGGGGCCACCCCTGTAGCTGAGTAAATGACTATCAATGATTACTATCAGAATAGATATTTAACAACAAAAAAGTTCTCATATCAGGCATTTTGTTAAAAATGTAATGTTTGGTCATGGGTGGTAACCTAGCCTCACGTAGCCAAACGAATCTGCCATTGCAAAAACAATTACGCTGTGATATTGTCTGGCTACGGAAGGCTAGGTATGGTCAACATTGAAGGACCAAATATCACTTACACAAACTTTAACTATCTATTGCTGGGTATCAACAGAGTACTGTACTATTAGGGGGCACGGTGGCACAGTTGGTAGTGCTGTCGCCTCACAGCTAGAAGGTCCTGGGTTCGATTCCCGCTGGGGACGCTGTGGGCACTGGCGGTGTGTTCCCTCCTCCGCGTCATCAGTGCCCATACCCGAGGCGGGGGTTGGCGATAGGGTGGAGTTTGCATGTTCTCCCCGTGTCCCCTAGGGTCCGCTGCCCCCCCAGGTTGGTAGAGGAAGTGTAGCGCCCAGGATTACATTAGATAATTGGCACTGGGTGAAAAGAAAACTGGGTTACAAAATCGTGGGATAAAAATTTAGTAAAGAACAGTAATTTGTACTTTTGAATACTTCCAGCAGAGCAAACCAGTTAAACGAGACAATGTAGTGAGACAAAGAGAGCCACTGATAACATTTTTATATTTTGAGTGGAAATATATGTTCATAAAACGTATTAAAGGTATATTCAGTGATTTCACTCAAAAAACCGTAGGTTTCGTTTTTGGCTGTGGGACCCAGCCTTTCGTCCAATCAGGATAGAGAGTCAAAAACAAAACCTAGGGTTTTTTGACCCCCAGGGGTTAACTGGGGACAGGGAGGAACTCCTTATATGGCCAGCACACTCTATAGTAGGGAGGATTATCACAACAAAACAAAAAAATAAGTGATATTTGAATTAAGTGAAATCACTGAATATACCTTTAACTCACATAAGCTTATTTATTTTCTTTCGTTTTTTTGTTATTCAGTCCAGTACAGTACTGTACATAGTACATCCATCCATCCATTTTATTTATGCTCCGCATGATACACATACAGTACATAATGGTTTCATTGGCTGGTTGTGATAGCAACACCCAGTGACACTGTTGACAGAGTGGACCTACACTACCGTATAGTTGTGCCACCGTCAGCCTGCCAAGCAAAAGTAAACACCAAACACTGATATGATTGTAGTGAGCTGAAACCAATTTGCCTGTGGCTGATACCATACGTGGAGGAGAACTGTGAGACACCTGCGTTAAGAAGAAGCTGGGTTACAGCCTTGCTGTCAGATGTGTCTCTGTATACAGAATATACAGAATTTTAACAGGCTTATTTGTATTGTTTGTAGAGCAGGCTACACATTCAAATCATGAGTGTTCATTTAACTCAAGAGTGCATCAAATGGATGCTTACAGGTCCATTTGATAATATTTGTACACTTAACATTTGTACACGAGTAAGTTATCCACCTCTCTGAGTTGGATAAATTAAAGCTACAATCCTGTGGTCAGGTAATACAAGAGCTATTGCATGATGCTTAAAGTGTATCTCCCATACTTGGCTTTCCGTCTTAGCTCAGAGCGGAAGGCCGGAGTTCAAATCCGGTGAGGATTTTACCGTGTACAGTATGTGAAGAAATAGTCTGCAGCTGCATCCATCTGCACCGGACCCCCTACGCTTTGGCCAGAGCATGGTGCTGTATGCTGCATCGCAGCTACTGTACTGTATTACAGTATGCCTCATTGGGTGGTGCTTGGTTTTTGTTACAGTCACACAGCCAAGTAAAACACAATCTCATTTGACAGCTAAACACTCCACTAGAATTGTGTTGAGAAGTAAAGTAAGCAATACAGTCAGGAACATAATCTTGATTAACATTTCATCAGCCCTGTCTACTTTTGTTTTTCAATAATATTTTTATCGATTTTTAAATTTTATGACAAAGACAAGACAGGAAAAACAAAACAAACAAAAACAGACAGCTCAGCTCAGGCGCGTTGTGGAACAAAGGACACAATTTAAAAAGTGCAAAAATAATATACAAATATGGACACATTTGCAGTTTGGTGCTTGAAAGTTTAGATGGGTTAACTCCAGAGAAAATAAAATAAAAGATATGCATTATACTTACATACATACATACATACATACATAACAATATCCATAACTTTATCAATCAAGGTTAGTGGCATCGCTTCTGTCCAGGAACCCTATGGTCAAGGTGGTAGCTAACTGAGGGCCAACAAATCTCAAATATGGGTCCCATATTGTATAGAAGGTATCTGTGGTGGAGCGTAGCAGGCAGGTTAGGAATTCCAACGGCATGCACTGCATGATTATTTTGTGCCAGTCTTTTTTTGTTGGTGGTTTCTCATTAATCCAAGACAACAGAATATTTTTCCTAGCAGCATAAGTTAAGAGATTAAACAGACGTGTATGGAACTTGTCAACAATCTTGTCATCAGGCAGCCCAAGAATCAAACACATAGGGTCAGGTTCAAACATCAAACTCCATATTAAAGATCTCATTCAACTGCTGCACGATACCCAACCAGTATCGTTTAATCTTATGACATGACCATATACAGTGAATATAATTTCCCTCTTCAGTTTTACACTTAAGACAGAGAGGAGATAGAGTAGGATTCATTTTATGGCGAAGGCTAGGTGAGATCTGTAATCGGTGTATGGTTCTTAGCTGAATCGACCAAGCTCTATTACACACAGAAAGTTTTTTGGCATTTTCAAATATTTCCCACCAAACCTCGTCTGAAATTTCAACCTCAAGATCACTTTCCCATTTCCTCTTAGCATCTTGTGTGTCAACAGTTGTTTTGGATCTTAACATGCCATACAGAATACGTATAAACCCTCTTGTAAAACCCATTGTCAGCACTCTCTCAATTGGAGAGGTAGTTGAATTAGTTGATAGTGATGTAAAAATCTGAAAAAATGACGATGGCGATGTAGGTCATATTTTTGTTGTATTTGATCAAATGACATGAGTATAGGACCGGTAAAAAGATTTTCTAACGTTGTTATACCGCTATCTCTCCAATAATTAAACCCAAGGTCAGTAAGGCCAGGAGGAAAGTCTGGGTTCCCCTGAATTGAGGTAAGAGGTGATGTTACTTTGGCTCGACCCTCCAAAAGCCTTGCCACCTTCCATGCCTTTAGTGTGTTGGAAACAATTGGGTTTTTACAATATTTCTTTGCTGTTGTAGGATCTCTGAGAAACAAGAGATTCCGGAGAGGACAATCACACTGTGCAGTTTCAATATCTAGCCAAATTGAAGGTTGATCTTCCTCTAACCATGCTGCTACAAATCGTAGTTGTGCAGCTGTCTGATACCATTTTAAGCCCTGTCTACTTTGATTGTTTGACTGTTTGTTTGTTTGTTTGCATTCAGCTTGCATCTGATACAATTCCATAGAAAATGAATTGTATCAGGCAACATCCGTCAATGCATTTGGTGCATGAAGGCCTGTTCATACACCAGTTTTAGGTGATAAGGTGACCACTGAAACGGTGGTTAGTAAAAACTGTGTTGGGGTGAGCGGTGAGTCGCTTACCACCATGGCATGACGTCATGTTATAGTTTTCACTACCACCACGGTGGTCACCTTATCACCTAAAACTGGTGTATGAATGAAGGCACACTTTGATAGTTCGATTCCTAACGTGTCTCGAAAACTATTGGTTGAATCGCCTGGAATTCGATGTGAACACTCCATGGTGGATGACTCCTATTAATTTTGGTGACCCCATGGCCTTTCCTCTAGTCTAGCGTAACTATGACACTACGACACACGTGTTCCACACCCCCACAGGGAGTGCAGTACCCGGTGTTGAGTCGGTCGGACTCACGGTTGTCCAGAACCACCATAAAAGGCCTCTGCCAGGGCTCTGGACAGGGCCCCTGCCCATGCTCCATATATGGAGCATATTTGGGCAATGGGCATGCCTGACACAGAACTCCATATATAGGAATAAAGGGACACAGAGAGACAGATACAGAAATCTCCATATCATATATTTCCAAATACTGTAGTAGCCCTTACCCACATAGCCGCCCACTACTTAATAACAGCCCAGGGTCTGACACCATTTTGCATAATAAACGCCTCGTCCAAATAACCGCCCTCGTCCGTATAAACGCCCATGGGCCATTATTTGCAAACTTAGTAAGCTTTATTTATATTTTGTTGAATGATGGTGCACAGAAAATAGAAGATCTATTCTACAAGCTCCAAGTCGCAGCACGTTGTGAGCTTGCAACATGTCACTCACCGTGAATCCAAGCAGAGGTCCTCCCAACCCCCCAAAAAGTTGTAATTTAACTTGTTAAATTGTTATAATTCCAAGTGGTCTATACTCTGTGAAGTGTATATTTTCATTGGTGTATAAGTCATGCATGTTATATGCCTTTATCAAACGATATGGCGAGAGATGGTAGGGTTATAATGCCCAAGCCCTGTGGGCAATGCAGCCTAGAGTTCATGTGCACTGAGCCTTGTGCGCTTGTATAAATAAAAACTTTGGCGAAAACAGAAGCGCAACACGAGGATAAAGGAAACATTCAGTCCAAATTTCCAATTTGCTAATTCACAACAACAACAACTACAACTGCTACTTTGGTGTTGAAACTTTGAATTTCTCTAACTATACACTTTTACAACAGCAGACAGCTGTACAAAGTACAAATATATATATATATATATTTTTTTTTAAATAATTTTTATCCCACGATTTTGTAACCCATTTTTCACCCCTGTGTCAATTATCTAATGTGATCCTGGGCTCTACACACCCTCCGCCAACCTGGGGAGAGCAACGGACTTGAACTCATGCTTCCTTCATGCCTGAGTGTTGCTCCTTTACACCTGACAGGGGGGAGTTTCCCTGGTTGGACGTAGCGCGTGGAAGGAACACGTTATTCCAACCAGTTCCTTTCCCCTCCATCAGGCACCCCAGCTGGCCAGGGGGAGGCAGTTTAGAGACCAGGATTACTGCATGTTTTTGTGAGGGTACCTACCCTAGGGGACACGGGGAGAACATGCAAACTCCACACAGAAAGGCCCTTTCGCCAACCCCGCCTTCGGGTATGGGCATTGATGACGCGGAGGAGGAAACACGCCGCCAGCACCCACAGCGCCCCGAGCAGGAATCGAACCCAGGACCTTCTAGCTGTGAGGCGACAGCACTACCAACTGTGCCACCGTGCCCTCTACAAAGTACAAATATAATTTATGAAAAGGCTATTACAGTGAAGTCGGTTCACAGAAGTCGTTGTACGGATTATCTGACAATGTATCATTTGAGTGGGAAAAACCTTACATATACTAAATTATACAAAATTGTTTATATGGTCAATATAAGTAAAATAACATAGCCTTTCCATAGGAGTATCTTTTATATTTTTTTCAAAAAGAATACAAACAGCCATTACAAGTTACAAGAACCTACGGTAGTGAAGTACCTTCACTAAAAATGCCGGGGCAACGCTCCACACGCCCCAAACTCCTCCCTTATGGCTCCTCCCTTCTGGCTCCAAAACTATGGAATGCAATTCCCATTACAATCAGAACTGCAGCCTCACTTCCAATCTTCCACCGTAGTCGAAAACCCACCTCGTCAGACCCCATCATGGCCCGTAGCACTTGCCCTAGCCCCGACGACCTTACAAGCATATGCAAAGGCTCAACTTATGTAATTTAGATAGCACTTTATGTAGACTTAGATAGCATTTTATGTAAACATAGCACTCTAAAGTATATGCATAGTTTCATTATATAGATATTACAAATTCCACTGTTGCATTCTTAGCTTACGCATGTTTCATGATTATGTACTGTATGTGATGTATTGCCATGCTTTTTTGTTCTTGCTTAATGTAAGTCGCTCTGGATTAAGAGCGTCTGCTAAATGCCTAATTGTAAATTGTAACTAAAACAATTGTAAAGGTTGTTTGGTGTAGTACATAAAGCAGTGTGTTTGAATCTGCATACAGGGCTCTATAGGAGGAATAAAGAGACACAGAGAGACAGAAATCGCCATACGTATATGGGCATAAAAGGGTGGACAGATGGGTGGAACGGGTACTCTGATGCGGGTACAACGAGTATTGCATAGCCGGGTGGGGAATGGATCTCCAACTTCCATTGTTACTGACTCTGTGCTCTACAGCCGGGCATCAGTCTAGTGTGTTAAATAAGCTGATTATTTTAGTCTTGTTTATGAAGTGGAGCCTATAAACGTTAAGGACATAGATATGTTTTATATCTTGACTTGATGTCTATGGAAAAACACACTGCATCCTAAGAATTGCAAAATAAATTAATTCAAATTGTGATATTACCAATTACCATCAAAATCTATTATGACATTAACACTTGCTGAGAATCCACATACTACAGTGCATATATTGTTGGTAGAGGTAAAAATTGAATTTATTCTCAATAGAAGTAATAAATAGCAAAAAAAAATATCAGAACTGTACACTCAATTTGGAGTAAACTAGTGAAATGGTTAAATGAAGGAAAGGCTGTATAAGAGAGAGATTGTACTCTAGTCTAGACCTCTTTTTGTTACAGTAGGTCACTGATTGATGTGTTTTGAGATTTGTGGGATTTGATAAACATTGTGAAGGCAAACAGTGACCCACCCAATCAAGCACACACTATTCCCTCACTTGTTCAATCTTACTCTGACACACACATTGGCTATAGGCTACCTGCTTTCACCTCTGTGTCTACAAAAATAGCCTACAAACAGCATTTATATGAAGTATACGTGGCTAAGGTTGTTTGTGTTCCAATATGCAAGGGCATATTCTCAAACAGGTGGCCATGCCTTAAGCAAATAAGCTTGTATGTATGATTTATTCATATATACTTTTGAAGAGCATGATATTGCAAATATGTGTACTTCTGTTTTTCATTTCTTTGGAAATTAGATTGATATGAGTGGCATGTCACCATATTAGGAAAAGGTAAATCAATACTACCTTCCCAAGATGCTTCTACAGTAGATGCAGTAGGTCATGTAGGCTACAGTAGCAGCACATGTCTACTGCTGATTCCAAACAAGTTTCATTGACCATTATCAACATTTAAAATAAAAACTATATGAGGGAGGGGTGGCTGGTAATTTCTAAATGACACGAGGTCCACACAGGTAATAATACTAGTCCTGTGTCAATATGCTTTTTGAAACCTTTAAGACTGGATTTTGATCTCATATCTAGAGTTCAATTATTCAGGCCACAATAAATAAAACTGTGAACAGAGCCATGTTGAAAAGATGAAAGGATGCCTTGGAAAATGGCAGAAAAAATTGGGGCATTTACTCTCTTCTACGAATGTTTGCCTGCCTTTTCTCAAATAGCTTTTATTCAGTAATGAATGTGTTGCCGTCCAATTTACACTAGAGGGCAGAGTCTGTGCAGGAAATGGCAGCGAGCGGCACAGCGGGGGACAAGTTTGCTGTGAGTGTGATAAGAGGGCCTTTCACGTGAGGAGGCCTGCAGTCAATGTGCTGTTTCCCAGAGGGCCTCGGGAACTTCTGCACAAATGTGAACAGGTCACAAGGAGGACAATTAGGATTTCAGCAGACATTTCCATTCCCTGTAAAATCATGGCCACAAAGAGCGCATGTGACTGTACAAATGAACAGCATGTACAGTATTTGAAAAGAATGTATATGAAAGAACAAGAAGATAGAAGCAATTTCTTTAGCAACACTGCATCCATTGTACTGCAACGCCACAAGCTCAAAGCTGCTGCATCAACCAGGTGGAGAACAAAGCATATTGAATAATTCTTCATATGTGGTAAATGAACCATGCAACATACTTGATACAGATGCAGTCTCTCAAGTGATTGTCACGCTGTTTTTGTTTCCGCTCTATCGCACATTCAGCACCGATATACAACGGGACTTACCATGCAGCTACCTCATGGGCTGGCAGCGAGAGAGAGAGAGAGAGAGAGAGAGAGGTGTGTGTGTGTGTGTGTGTGTGTGTGTGTGTGTGTGTGTGTGTGAGAGAGAGAGTGTGAGTGTGCGTGCGTGCGTGCGTGCGTGCGTGCATGCGTGTGCAAGAGAGAGAGAGCGAAAGAAAGGGAGAGAAAGGAAGAGGGAGAAAGAGAGAGAGAGAGATGGGGGGGGGGGGAGAAAGTCTGTTACATTTGAAGAATGAGAGAAAACTTCAAAAATCCCTGAGCAATTAACCAATCAGAGTCCGGCAGGACAGTGTGACAGAGTGCACACATCATTGGTCGACAGGCGCGCATCCGTTATGCTTTCAGTGGGGCGAGATCTAAATTAGAGAGCCAATTAACTCTGCTAATAGCCCTCTCCTATTTAATCTGGGAGACAATGGGGATTGAAGAAGGAGCTTTTACAATATCCTCTTTCTGCCACTATTCTGAGGGTCTGCGTTTGCTTCCTTGTTTTCACTTCAATTAGCCCACTGCTTTCTATGATTAAGTACCTATAATTATTTTTCAATTAAGGCTTTGATCTGGTGTGTACAGTATACAGCTCCTTAGTGCGCCTGAAAGAATGAGGATGAAACAGTGAATTTGTTCCCTTCTGTTTTGCCTCGATGGGGGTGCATGAGAGATTAAGCTTGCAGAGCCACAGGGACAGCTGCTCCACACTCTGTAAAACTCCATAAAACTCACAAGATTTCCTGTTTGCTCTTCCAGACTCAAAGTTTAGAAATTGACCATGTCCACATTCAATGTAGTGGTGTGGTGTAAATGTTTTTTGTCAATCAGTCTATCACTGATGATGATGCCATTCATAAGGCGCGAATAATGTAATCTGAAGCATCTGAAGCTCCTTAACGTTCTCTGGTATGCCATCATTACAGCTCAATGAGACAATTCCTCTCATCACGTTAGCTGAGTAGCATGCTCACGATATTAAATGTTCCCCATAGTAAGACTGACCGTAGGTAAATTGTATCCCTCAATAGTGTGGAATATAAGATATTATATTCCATTGATTCAACGTTTCGATCACTGGGATCTTCTTCAGGAAAATATAATAAATCACCCTATAAAAAGTTAATTTCTTACAAAACAAATGCATCATATTAGTGATAAATATGAAAAATCTAACAGATCTGTGTTGAACATGTGACTATAGAGATAGTGTATACCGATTTGCGTGATGTATGGATAAAATCTGTGCAAGTAATATAAATAAATGTGTTTTGCAAAAATTAGCCTGAAGCTATAACAGGCAGATGCGAAAAATGTAGGGCAAAGGTTTTCCCTTGGCCTCTAGGGAGTGCGCATACAGTACAGTAAGTTGCACACATATCGGTGCAATTATAGGTCAAAACAGGAATTGGCCTGTCATAGCGCCACCATGAGGCTAATTTGAATATGTTGAAGTGACATTTCTTCCTCTGCCTAGTGGGAATGTGAAATCGCACTCTGTGTTAAGATTTGAGGCATTTTGTTCAAAACGGATCAATCCTACAAACTTTCATTGGAAGGCAATCTTAGCCAATGGGGATGGAATATGGGGAAGTGGACAGATCCGTGTTGATCACATGACTATAGAGATTGTGTATACCGATTTCCGTGATGTACAGTATGGATAAAATGTGTAGGAGTAATCTACAGAAATGTGTTTAGCAAAAGTCGGCCTCATGGTGGCGCTATAACAGGCTGTTGTGGAAATATTGGGGCAGAGGTTCGTCGTTGGCATCCAGGGAGTGTATGTGCAAAGTTTGGCATCGCCCGGGCCAACGGTGCCGGAGATTACCTGTACACGGAAGGACGGACACACACACACACACACACACACACACACACGGACGGACGGACAGACAGACGGACGGAGTGCAAAACATACTCTCTCCCCATGCCTTTGGCCTGGTGGAGACAATTAAGTGACCAGTCATTTAGTTTGCATACTCACACACTTTGCCAGTATTTGAAGCCTCAATTTGTGCACTTCCGAGTGTCTTCAATGCAATATTACAGTCTACTGAGCAGGGGAAAACAAAATACAGCAATACAATCTAACGGTAAAACAAAGCAAAACATGCCTGCAGAGAAAGCAGATGTACTTGATCCACTCATGCACAGCCAGATACTTAACAATCACATGCTACAATAATTCCTCACCCACCTGACCTGGAAGGTTTATCAAAAGTAGAATGTTGATTCTGGGTTAATTATCTTCAGAGCTTTTAGGGATTAGGGGGGAAAAAATCTAAATAAACTAAGCAGCATTTAGCGAAATGGAGAGGCGACAACATGCATTATATCAGAAAGCCCATGGGATGTACCATTGTGTGAGCACTATCCACCACAACCACAGACTCTCCCACACATGCTGTACAAGAGTTCTGCTAAAACACCACAAAAGCTACATTCATTATTTTTGCACATGCTGTGATATTCTAACAATGTCATACTTATACTAGGTATGACAGTGATGCTAACATCAGCATTGATAAAGTACCTATCATTACAGTAGAGCAGCCCTTTGACAATATTATAGAATTCATCAATATCAATATAGCAAATCAGGAGACTGCAATATCGATTACCAACTAGTTTCCTTAAGCTTTGTGCTGTGTGTTTAGCATGGCAACCAAATTGCCTCAATTAGCTGGAATTATTCTTTTAGGAGATTTGACCTGTAAGCACTTAAAACCTGGTATGCCAATGTTAGGCATACCATTAGGGCCGATTCATACTCCTATTTTACCGCTGTTTCGGTGCTGTAGTGCCGAAATGATTTCGTCAGAAATTTTCAGTAGCCTCAAATGACGTCACATTGTAGGCTCTACAGAGCCAAACCGACTTTTATTCGGCTCTAAAATAGGAGTATGAATCGGCCCTAAGATTACCAAAGAAGTTAAACAGTTTTTAAGAGTTAACCACTTATTAAGTGTGAAACATAATACATCTCATTCTCAGCCACAGGAAAGATGTGTTTAAAGTTGCACAAATTCTTTGCCACAAACTAGTTTCTGATGTGGGGAAAAATGGCAAACCACAGCACCGGTTCCAAAACCATGTGAGAGGATATCTGCTGCAAGCCATATGGTCAAACAACTATTTTGTGTACTGTAGCTAGCCAATTACTTTGAGAGATAGAATCGGCCATGAAACTGGGGTTAGATGGAAGACAGAATACAGCTAATCAAACCAAATACAATGACCTATGAAACTATGAAACATAATCAACCCAAATAAAGAACCTATATGTTTCACCATTTTATCCAAAGCAGTTGTGGAGGGTTTTATTTGTATGGTGCTCCTGTGTCTGTTGCCACTGCACGTTAATGTTGCACAGGGGCACGTGTGTATTCAGACAATTAATAGTGGATGTCACTTTGTCTTTGCATCTTATTGAGGCCTGCTCAATCAGTTCAGAATGTGGATTCCACTAGCTTGCAGAGGGTGCATAGCTGGGATCCCACAGAGAAGACTGTAATTAACTCCTGCACTGTAATTAAACACAGGAAGTCTCTTAAGGGTGTCAGCCTCCTAATGAGTTGTGACATTTTCAGAGGCTCTTGCGTACCCAAAACTGCTACTCGTCATCTCCGCACGGCGCAGCGGAGACGCATCCCGTCCGGCCTGCATGGTGCAGTGAGGCAGCCCTTTCATGGCCGTGGAAGAAAGGGGGCGAAAGGGGAGAGGAGAATAAAAGGGGGGAGATGGGATGCTTTCGTTGCCCTGGAAGGGTAGAGAGAGGGAGAAATAATGGAATATCAGGGCTTTGTGGAATATATCAAAAAAATCAAAAAAATCAAAAAGGGAGGTGTATAGGTAGTGGTGCGGTTGGGAGGAGGGGTAAAGGGGGTTTAGGAATTGTGTCTGAAACATTTTGAATGACCTCCTCCCTCGCCCATCCATCAGGCAGGCTGGCTCATTATTCTAACTAGCCAGTTCTTTTCTTCTGTTGCGGGACGCCATCAGCTGCAATCTGCATGCCAATTATCGGCCAGACCCCCTGATACCCCTGCATGGAAAATGATCTGTCAAGGCGGAAGGGGAAAAAAATAATACGGAGAAGGAAAAAAAGCGGGGAGGCTTGTGCTAGCCCCAATCTTTGCACCCCCAGCCCACCCTCCGCCCCCCCTTTACACTCTATCCCTCTCTCCCGCTTTTCCTGTACAGCGGTGACAGGGCTTCCTCGGAAATTAATCTATGGAAAGAGAAGAAAAAAATTATAAATGTAGCTATTCTCCCCACTCTGGACGCTCAGTTCTCTGGGCTCCGGAGGGCAGGCGAAGTGGAGTTTGTGATAATTGCCAGGGAAGGGGAGAGAGAGAGCGAGAGAGACAGAGGGAGATAGAGAGAGTGTGTGTGTGTGTGTGTGTGTGTGTGTGTGTGTGTGTGTGTGTGTGTGTGTGTGTGTGTGTGTGTGTGTGTGTGTGTGTGTGTGTGATAACAAAGGGACACTCTTCTCCCTGAATGTTACGCTAAGGGCAAAAGGAGCGGTCATGAAGCAGCCATCCAGGTACGCTCTCCCTTCTTTCCCTTTCATTCCATCTATTTCATCGTCAAATTACAGATGAGATGAGCGTCTATTTCCAATCACTCCCTTGATCTCTTAACTGTGCCAGATAGGCATGGCAAGGAGTATGGGAAATTTAATGTCAATGGGTCATGCCATAGCCATTACACACACACACACACACACACACACACACACACACACACACACACACACACACACACACACACACACACACACACACACACACACACACACACACACACACACACACACACACACACACACACACACACACACACACACACACACACACACACACACACTTTGCACAGTGATAATGAACAACAAACCGTTATGGGTGAATCATCATCATTTACAAGCTCACAATATGACCCAGCTGCTATTTTCAGAGCACAATATGGTTTACAAGTATAAATAATCAGATATTATTATAGGTATCTGTTGGTAGCTTTTTGATTCCCCAATATTCCAATCAACCTACACAGTAAAATCTGGAGTGGATCCCAATCACACCCATTTCAGAAAGAATTGACACTTTCAGAGGGCCATATGCCATCTGCCGCAAGACAGCGCAAAGGGGCAGCGCAGTTGCTATTTTCCAACCGACAGTCAATCTTACGCCTGGCGCCCCCGTTGTCCATAACGAATGATCTTGCCCCTATTTAGCACCCATGTGTGGGCCTTCAAAGGTGTGGTCTGGTGCAATCAGGGTGCACTGCTATCTTACACACAGACTTTGCACTCTGCATGAAGGCCTAGCCTCGATACTAATAGCGATACTAATATCACTGTGTGGATATTAGTCTCGTCCCTCTCAGTGTTAGATTTTTTTTCTTCTCGCAATGACCCACCCCGTATTTGAATACTGGGCCCTGGTTGGTTATAGCCTGGTTCCAGACGAATCTGGTTGTCCGTCACCATTTCAGCCGTGCCAATCTTAATCTGCCTGGGGCAATATGCATTGCAAACTAAGGCAGATGAAGGTTGGCTACGCCAGGCTAACTAAGGCCAGCTTCAAGGTATTCTTATCTGCCGACACAGTGACGGCACAGATAATAGGGACTTTAAGCAACGACGGCTAAGGCAGTCCGCTCCGGCAACCGGAAATGGATCAGTGCTCGATGCACAAACCTACTTGCCATCGCAGGCCTTTCTGCTACGGCAGAACCTACACTTACACGTAGTGTCTACAACGCCATGTCATAACCATGTTTATTGAAATACATACATTTACACAGATTGCTCCATCACCACTCTTATGCTGTGTAATGTGTTGGCATTCTCTGAATGAAGAAATAACACTAATACCATATGTCATATTAACCATGTTTATTAAAACAGGTTTAGAATAACACAGATTACTCCAGCACCTTCCTCTCCCACTACTGATCATGTCCAGCACATGCAAGTTAGCTGACGCGCGACGGGTGTTTAAAAGAAAAGTGTATGTTTGACAAATGCTGCATAGACACGTCACCATGGGAACCAGAAATGGATGGGAACCCGTCGCCGACGGCTGTTTGCTAAACGATTTTGACAGCTACGGCAATTGAGTCATAGCCGCGTACTTCCATGTAGCGGAGCCGTCCTGAAAACCAGCGTTGCTATAAAGTCCCTATTGCGTCTCCTCCAACTTGCTAAATCCATCGTTTAACTATCAATGCACTACGACGAAGATTGGTGCACCTGATTCTTAAAGGAAATGGGAATTGGTTTAATTAAGGCACGCCCAAAACAAACCCATGACTAATTCAGGCTTAATACCATCTCCGTAGCACCCTTGGCCTCTGCCTCCGCCGGCCATTGTGACCAGATAGCGTGCTGTATATCTAGTGAAATTGGTGTGGACACACTATGACACATTCTGTGACCTGCATTTTAGACCATGCACCATAGATTGTCTAAATAGGGCCCTGTTAGAGTCAAGTAAACACACTGGATTTAACTGTGTAGCATCCTATGTGGCTGGCAAATGACAACATCCAAGTGGATCATGAGACCAAACAATGGGGAACAATCACAAGAACACAAATACGGAAACAAAGTTACACTTTGCAGTCTGGTCTTAAAGCCCCCAAATCCCTGTTGTCCCTCACTTCACAGATGAGGCAACCCATCTGTGGGAATGACAGTTTAAAAAAGGAACAAAGGCGACCTGATCCCGATTTCCCCAGCGTGAGAGAGCCAGGAAAGGAGCAGTATCTTCACAGAAGCAGCGAGGAATCGGGTTCGCTCTGTCTCCCTTTGTGGTGCATGTGTGTGTGCTTTGATTAAAGACAGAAGATTCTTTAAGCACATTAGGGCCATTTTGTCCAATTGTTTCACGCCCTCTCCCATATCCACCCGCACAAAGGATATAGACTGTGGCACAAAGCGGTGCTCGCCCTCTCTAGTCTACTCTATCACACTGAGCAGGCCCAGTGGAGGCATAAACAGACAAGCACCAGAGGAATTATGGTCTTGTGGTGCTCTACAAGTAGCAGAAGAGTCAAGTGGAATGTGTTATCACGGTACAGGCAGATGAAGTATTGACGGAGACAGGCAATGCAAACAAAACATGCAGTCTCATGTTCAGGAGGTGTATCAAATAATCTTAAATAACAGCCAGAAATATCAGAGTACGGTATGAATGATTTGGCCGAGACCTAAATGAGTTTTTCTCAGTTGATTGATGAGGTCCAGTTTTGACTTTAGTGTTGAAAGAACCACTGTTTTAGCCAACACTGTGACCGTGTCAAATCAGTGAAGCATTAAAGCTACAGGGTGTATGCATCCTATTTGTGATCCCCTCCCAAAGTCCTGAGGTCTGACGCCAGAGTGCGACGAACAAAAACTGCATTTCAATATTCATAGTGGAGAGGAAATGACTCTGTTAGCATACTCAGTAGCAGAGCTGAACCCCGGCCAGCCAGCCTCCATACCCTAGAGTAATAATTAAGAATCCTGTCGCCGAGTTGTCAGTAGTCAATTACACCTCCCGTTCATGCGGGCACAAGATCTGACTGCGAGCCATACGAAGACACTGAAGTTGTCATCTCAGATGGAGAGAGAGTGGGGAAATGACGGAAATGAAGATTATTGTGGAGTGGGGATTTGGAGCTGGGTTTAACAGCCCGTGTCAGGAGGTGGGTGCCGAATGTGAGTGACCAAACGTCCCCCCAAACATGAAACCATTATTGCCGATTACACAGAACGGGGACTTTGGTGGTGCGTTAATTGAAGCTTTGACTCGCATCAGTTTCCAATTACTTTTATGCTAGCCTACGGTTAATGCTGTGACAATGGACAGTAAGAAGACATTCCACAGATGGAGGGCCGTGCATGAGATGGGGGAGGCTCTTGTTGTCATTGAGTGTGAATAGTGGAATGTGGGAGGGAGAAAGGCGGCACGGTTGCTCTTCTGGGCAAAAAGAAAAAAGTATTCAGCATACAGAACTGGTTCAGAAAAGGCCAAACCAACAATTAAAAGACATCTGCTACGGTGCAGGTCTATTTCACCGACTGCATACGTAGTTGCACACCACAGGATTGAAAACTTTGAAATGCAACTTTTTTGCCACTGGCATAATATAATTCTTCACATTATCAATAGACATGACCAATGTATCTAGCTACAGCTCAGCTTGTTTACAAAGCAGAAGCTTAAAGAGCCTGGGCTGCATTGGGCTCCCCATCTGAGGGTCCAATGTCATTCTCACTATCTGAACATCTCTTATCTCTATCAGCACAATAGCAGGTTGATTAACTGTAACATATCCAATTAGTCAAAGACGAATGCTTCATTTATGCTCTGTCGTACAACAGCATGCACTGAAAACATCAGATGTGCCGTGTTGTGAGCTTGTAGATCTGATATTTTCTGCATAACAAAGTATATGACATCTCCCCTATGTCATACTGCATGTCATGACATAGTCATAGAGGATTAAGTCCAGAGACTATTAAGTAAGACATTTAAGTTTTACCTAATTTGCCCGCATTCCGTGCAAAGCTGAATAACAGCATTAGTTATTCATGACATATCGTCATAGTTACCTTGGAGATGGTGGATGGTGCTTATGTCATCACAGCATGTTTTTTCTTCACAATTTATTAACAGATTTGCAAGCTTGATCAACTTGGCCAAAGAGGGGTGTGGTGGTGGTGGATGCCTCTGACATCTGATTGAAGTTAGTATGTGCTCTACTGAATGTGATCTTCCTTAGTTAGCCTATAGTTTAGAGTTAAGATTGTATTAGCATTTGGGCAGAAGATTAATTAAGCAATAACACAAGATGGAGGGCTTTATCATGGTTATTGGCACAGCTGAGCTGTGGCATAAACACAATGTGAAGCGGAGTAACGTTGCCCTGCACAGCAATGCTAACAACACATGACATTATGATATTCATACACACATTGCATTGCATTGCATTCATTAACCATTTCTTTACAAGAATAAAATCCACAAGGAACTGCCTGCACAAACAAGGCAGTTACTAACTGCATGGCAGCTCTCGCGGAGTATTGTTAACAAACTTTTAAACTATGCATTGATTGTACATAATGTGAAATCAAATCATACTGAGCAAATACATACATGAACTATTTCTTCTGTTATCAGAAATTGCAGATCCAACTGTTTCAGAGGTTGTTTCCAGTCAAGTGAGTGATACATATACTGTAAGTGTACAAAGGCAGAATTCATAGCATGGTACAGTGTATGGTTATTATACCACACCTAACAACCAATCAGATTTCATGATTCAACCAACCAGTTTTAAAAGGTCTATAAAATTATGGAACCCTTAAAGGGCCACTTCACCCCTTTTGCAACCATATCTTATTTTAATGATGTTTAGGACACAAGATACACTTAAGCCATTATAGGTGGGAACCCTTTTTGTAACCCTATACCCTTCTGGACGGGAACCCCTTTTGGGGTTCTGTACAGTATGTACAGTATTCAAAAATTACAAAAAATGTATGCTGCTATAAATATATTTTCCAGAAAACTTAGGTCAGGATTTAGAAGCCCCCCCCCCTCCCCCCTCTCCACAAGGAGGGGTAGTGCACCTGACCAAAGCATTATGGTAATTATAATGGCGATTTCACTAGTCACAGTAATATTCAGCAGAACTTTAGTATTGACTCGTATCATAGAACAGTTCTCCACTTCTTATTGTTATGATCAACTCACAACATCCAATGAAAGGCGGAGACCGTCGTCGTGTACTTTATATGAATTTATTGCAAGGTTCAGTCTCTTATTTCCATCCACAGACAGAATCCTCCTGATTTATTGCAAGGTTCAGTCTCTTATTTTCATCCAAACAGAATCCTCCTGAGCTTCTCTCAAAAAGTATCCACTTGAAAACAATTGACTGGTTTAAACAATATCAAAAAATAAACAAAAGATTCCACACGATTCCTTTAGCTTACGTTACGAATTGTTTACGGTCAAAAACTTGTTTCGTTCCACTGTTGCATCAACTAAATTCTCTATTCAAATTTTTGTGGTGCAACCACTCCTACATCCAGCTTGCAATGTCTGTGTACCTGTGTACCTGTGTACCTGTTTACCTGTGTACCTGTAACCATGAGCATGAGTGGTGTGCGCATGTGTGAAATTGGAACGAGAGAAGTATGTGACATGGCTGCCACCTGCTGGACGCAAACGATACAGAAGAAATTGGAACGATACAGAGAAGAAATTGGAACGATACAGAGAAGAAATTGGAACGATACAGCGAAGAAATTGGAACGATACAGAGAAGAAATTGGAACGATACAAATTGGAATGATACAGAGAACCAATAGACGGGAGTTGCACCACTCGGTTCACACTGGTGTGATTTTTTTTCTATTATCTGACGTCACTGGCCAATGCGCAGTAGCTGTTATATCGCTCAAAATAACACAGTATATTTAGAAACGTATCATAAAGTGTTGCAACAAACACCTAATGTTAGTAAACAAACCAAAGTACCAAAAAGCAACTACTGATAATAATAAACAAAAAAGCAATAATATTGTAAATCACTCAAAATGGCTTTAGGTTAGTTTTGGCTCCTACAGTAATTATAGTACTGTGCATTCATATCTGGAAGTACACTGACACTAAAGTGCTTTGTTCATATAGGCAAATTGTTTAAGAAATATTCAAAGATTATCAAACATTTTCAATTGTAGCAAATATAGCCGATCTACAGGGCCACAACCTGTCATACCATGACTGTATATAATTAAAAGCACATTATTCACTCTCCCAAAGCACCATTTTCATTTTAAGAACAGGTAGCTGCCGGTTTGATCAAAAGATGAACTTTCGTTAATCTAATCTAAACTTTCATTAGAGGCATTTAAGACCATTCATCTTTCTCTTTGAAATACAGTACCCTTTTATTGCAAATTATAGTTCTACTCCAGTGTCAAAATGACCTATTTATTCTCCTTTTCATTTGGTGTGGTTCCCATTGAAAAGTAAAAAAGGGTCCTGTAATTATTACCTCTACACGGGGCCACATTTCACACCCTATAATCTTTCCCCATTAATGTATTATTAGTTGGATTTGCTACAAACAGATTAAACAGCAGTGAGAAAAGGCTGAGGGTAATTTGATAATTGCTTTTGGCACCTTTTATTTTGTTCTCCCTCACCCCTCTTGACGTGTTGGCGGCGCCGCAAGAACTCAGCAGAGTTTGTAGATTAGTGTGCCTCCTTGCCTCGGCGATGAAGGCACAGAGGGCTGAGAGCAGTGTCCGGCGCCCCCGCTGCGTGGCTGTCTAACAGACGACTGTGCTCTTGACTCCGAGGTTCCACATTGCCCCGGCTCAGCACATGTCTCAGATTCAACCGCGCACTCCCGATTTTTATCGCAGCTCAAATTAAACCTTGATTTCTGTCCACTCAGCAAAGAGAGCTCCACCAAGTGATATTAAGGCTACATCATTTCACACTTTCGGACAGGCAATCCGCAAAGGTATGTAAATGTACACAAACCCCTCCCTTTTTTCCCTTTCCCGGTGATGGCCTCAAAATTGCAATAAAAGTGCTTGACACTGATTTGTATTTATTTATTTCATTTCCCCACATATCCCCAACGTTCAAAACCTGTTCTGTTTCGGGCCCAGAGAGAAAGAGAGAGAGTGAGAAAGAAAGAGAGCGAGAGAGAAAAAAAGAAAATTAAAATCCATCAGCTAATGTGTCGCCTGGTAATGAAATAAGAATCTGACACACTCTCGCATTGAAATGCAAAAGAGGTGTCCTGCCTTTACCCTGGCAATTTATCATAAAAGCCAGTGAATTTCTACTTAATATACATGAGGTACAGTGAATTATTACAGGGCTTGCCATTATAACAAACTTCTCAAAGTGCACAGACAAAGGGGTCAAGTATATTATTTTGCCTTACGTCACTCGAGCGGACGATCTAAATGGTTTCCTGAAGTTGGGGGAATTTCACACTTTCTTTGAACGTGTTTTATGTACTTTGTCTCGTTTTTTTGCACAATGCAGCCTTTTTTCCTTTGCCCTCTGTTCTCTTTTTGGTGGAGAGAAAATGGAGGCGAGGGAACAGAGAGAAAGAGAGAGACAGGGGGAAGAAGAAATGTCAACTTGTAGTATCGGGCGTGCTTTTGCAGACCTCTAATTCATCTCTGCCAACGCTGTTGCCCCATTCTCCTTTTCTCCTCCTCTGCTCCAGATTGAGGTGCAGGAGTCAGACTGCTACACCCTCAATTTAACTCTGTAAAATCCTCAGTGTTAAAGGGGCATGAAACCTTGGCTAATAGTAGCTTGTTTTCCTGTATAGGTTAAAACAATATGGCAGGCAAGTAAGCAAAACAGCTGCAGCTGATACAACGAATAATTGATTTAGGAGTGGCAATGTGCAAGCTTAGACAGTAGTCACCAGTATTGCCAGTACTTCCACATTGACACACCTAAATCTAACACACCTGTTAATACATTTCACTATAGGCCTACTTACGGTTTCACTTCCCTTTAACTCAGAGCACACAAATCTAACCAAATGGAGCAATAAGGGACTGTTTGTAAACTCTAGAGTTACAAATAGATACAATAACACTAAGGATTTGACTGTGCATAATGATATACTGCAAATTGATTAATAATTAATTGTCACAACATAATCTAGTGATTCCGCCTGGTTAAAACAATCAATACTTGACAACTACGTGTGATTGATGTACTGTAGGCCCACTGCATTGAAAATGCACAGTCGCCGGGGTACACTTTTAGATAATGTACAATAGTATCAAGTGCACCGTGTCGTGTGACTGATGTGTTTAGTCAAGCAGCAGCCGAAAATAGTTTATGCCTCTGTCAAATGAACCATAAATAAAAAAATAGAGGCTAATGTACAAGATATATCACCCAGAACAGGCCTTGCGTTCGCCATATCAACAGCCACCAAAACTCAGAACATCTCTGTCACGTCATCAATATGCTCGCCCCGGCTAACAATGCTATAATGAGAGTAATGGTTTTAAGGGATCCAAACAAATTATAGACACGCCGTATAATGGCTGAAAAAAAACAACACAGGAGAGTATTGTAATTACTCCACACTTTCGGCATTGTCGTTCACATTGTAGATTGGCCCATGCATTCTTAATCTATAATCAAAGACCCCACTTGAGCTTTGATGGAGTGGACCTTTAATGAAACAGGAGCCTGGGGGGGGGGGGGGGGGGGGGGAGCGGTGGTGGTGGTGAGGGGGGGGGGTAGGAATGCATTAGACCTGACACCACCGTGTGTTTCACTGTAGACTGAGACCTGTCATATCAGCCTATGATGCATGGAGTCCGTCACCGTGTATAATTTATACGACAGATTTTCACTGAGGCACGCATAATGCCATTATCATATTGGAGAATGTTTTTTTTTTTTTTTCTGTAGTTCCCCCACGAGACGTCTCAACAAATCACCATGCCTCACGCAAACCAGGGCCAAAGATTAATGATAAACATGACAAGGACAAATTGGAATATGTATGGAAGTTTGCATGTGAGAAACCACACCAAATATCCCGGAGCTAAATAGATGAATGCTTGCTATTCTGATCACTCTGGTCTGATCCCTTCTTGTATATGAATATTTGCATTTGGGCCCTTTTATGTGAAAAGGAGAGCGTCATTATACAGCGCTTGTTTTATGAAGACAAAGGCGCCCCTTTGTCACAGATGAAGTAATATTCATTGCGCACAGCGATACTAATGTCGTTGAATGATTTGCATCTACAGCTCCTGTGGTAAAGTGCCAGAGAAGAAAGTGGAGGAAGCCACCGTATTGTCGCGGCACCACAATAACAGCTTCATGCCTTCCACAATGACACATTCTCATGCAGCACGGCGAGGACTGATTCAACCGCCATGGCTTTATTGTGGGTGATAGGAAGCATAAATCCCAATAAGCATCGGCGATGAGCGCTGAGCCATTAGGCTCTCTGAGTGACTGTCACATCCGATGAGGCGGGGGCCCCACTCGTCCATTTCCACCTGGGGCCGCGGAGATGGATGGCCTTCTCTTCCAGGACGTGCTGCCTCATTGCTGCCCCCGTACAGAAGTCAGTGCTGATTAAAATATCCACACTGTGTCCCTATTTCTATTACCGATTCACGAGGCAGCCCGAACCCTCTCAATTAAAGCGCTTTGGCCTGGATGAATGGAGATGTGGGGGGTGAATGGTGGCTGACAGAATTACAAACGCTCACAGTCACAATTTATCCTCTTGACAATTAGGAGCAATTTGTTTCATGCTAACTCATCCTTAAGGTTTCAGAAGGTCTTATTTGATATCAACAGGAGTGGCTGCAGCTGTCACTGTCCCTAAAGTGTCCCGCTCTGTTTTGATTATACACAGTCGGATGCACTTAACAGTACAAACTAATGGTTTTTCTCAATCCCGTTATTCAAATAGAGCAGAGGGTTACTGTTAAGTCAATTTGTGTGTGTCTATGACTGCTGAGCTATTGCACTGTCCTGGACACTCAAACAAGCCTCATTCTGATAGAGGGATTTAAGCAATTTACTAGTGCCTGCTTATCATATCGATGAAATCGCCCCATATGCGAGACTTAACTGTACACACAGTTATATTCACAACAGTAATTATCAACAGGCGATAATGTGACCATGAGGAAATCTGTAAGCTTCTCAACAACCTTATAACTCCATCCACAACAAAACAGAAACTGGAGAATGATGGATACTTTTCAGTGGATAACGTCTTTATGCTCCATCATACGATGGCATCATGGACCAAAAATAGACGATCTATAAGGTCACAATGCATTGCATCCGCAATGCATTGTGAGCTTGTAGATCAGCTATTTTTGGCATGCGACAACGTCATATGGTGAAGTATAAATCTGGCTTCATGCCGCTGCACAATGGCGTACAGCTCTCAATGACTGAGCCACTTTCTTCAGCGGAACCACTAAACTTCTATGGTGATATTCCATTGTGCTTTGAAAAAGGGCTTTTGAAATGCATTAGCACTACACACTTCCTGAAGAAAGACGAAGCATGGATTTGAAACATAGCGAAGGAGTGGAAAAGGGGGGGTAGGGGGGGCCACAAGCATTTTTTAAAGATCCTCCCAGCCCCCTTGAGATTTTTCCTTTATTGTTTGTTGACGACTTGATACTGCAAAGTTCCATCTGTTTTTTTCCTCTCTTTCCTCTTTTTCAAAATCATTCTTTTTCTTCCCCCGTGGCAAATTTGTTTCAGGCTCCATAAAATAGCCTTTTCTTATTTCTAGCAGCAGTGTATGCGGCGGAAAATCTTTCACATAATATATCCTTAAAAGCACATTACTCTGTCCCATACACCGTTAAGAGTTAAGAACACAGTTAATATTTACAGTTGAGAGGAAGGAGGAGAAAAAAATGAAAATGGGAGAAAAGGAAAGGATTTTGCTAGAGAATAAAACAACCCCCACCCACGTATACACACTCACTCTCACTGCAGCAGTTGAACAATTGCTATTCACAATCCTATCCTTAATGCCTAAGACCAACATAAAAGAGGGGAGTTTAAGAATATAGGGATAAGCCCTTTCAGCTTTTCTAAGTCTTAAGGCTGGTTTATGCTCCGTGAATACTGAGCATCGGCAGCCAGTGCTGTTGCCACTCTAAATAGATATTACAATGATTTGGGAACAATGCGTTCGACTGATTCCCTCAGACACAAAAATACATATATGTGTATATATAGTGAATAGGAGGCAAACATTAGCGCTCGCTGACAATACAAGCATTTTTGATGTAGAAGGGTAGAGCAAGATTAATGTCTGAGCGAGAGAATAGGCGAGATACCACTTTGGGTGTTTGCTGGGAAAGCTGCGGCGGGAAGATGCTTTGAGGGTCTAAATCCCCCTATGAGCACAATGCAGGGCTGCTGATACAACCAGCAGACACGGGGTCACCTCCCCTCAGGGAGACAATGGAACCCACAACAAACTGCAGTCAGGAAGCCACGTGAATCACAAAGGCATCGCGAGCAAAGGACGGGGAAAATGAAACAAAACTCAAAACGAGGCACTTTTTACTATGTTTTCCGTCATGATGATGACGATGATTATTATTGCTTATAATGAGTGTCTTGACAATGACTTTGGAATGACATTTAAGCAGAGAGCAAAAGTTAGCCAAAAGGCTAACTTAGAAAGAAAGAGGCTATAATCCATAATTGTGTCTTTTGTGTCCAAGTCTATGTAGAAGTCACACTGCCATCGTAAACGATGATGTGTTCACAGTAAAACCCAGAGCGCTCATTTAACTCCCTTATCCCATTTTCACTCTCTCAGAGTTAAACAAAAACACCGGATTTGACTGTGTCTTGAATGTGCTACAAAAGGCTAGCCTTGCATCATTTTTGAAAGTGTCTCTTCACTGTATGAGGGAGGATATATGGGTAAGCAGCCACATTTTTTTGCCACTTAAGCTTTCCAAAATGGCCTCAGGGCTCTAGAACAACTCCGACCCCTTGTGTCTCCTCTCCCAATCCAAGATTAGCCTGTCTTCTTGTCTTAATCCAGCAGAAACGCTGCATCCTGACTCCAACACCTCACCACAATTACTGCACTCCATAATCCTCTGCCTGCCTCCATTTTCCCTACTGCTTTAAGAGGGGTAAAGATCAGGGGTGAGCACTTATTCCCCTCGCCACCCCCACCCACACCCCCCGAGCCCTCCACTACCTCTCACCATGGCAGTTAAGTGTCTGTGGAAATCACAGAATGAGTAAGCCTTGTGACAGGTTATTAATACTAGCCCTCTTCTCCGAGGGGTTTACCAATGGTCACTTCTTAAGTACACTGTACTAGATTAAAAGGATTTGCTTGTAGCTCAGGTTGGCTTCTGCGAAAGAGGTGTTTTGGCACAATTCGCCTGTTTCTGTCCGTATTAAGATGTCACTGATGGGGCTCACATTTCATTGTGTACAGGGGCTCATGAGCTATTAGATGCACTGCAGAGCGTGAGCTGTTTATGATCTATGAACCGGGAGATCTCATGTCTTTTCAGTGTCACTTTATCCTCTCAAGGCACAAAAGCTTTCAAGCTTGTTTCGAAAATATCATAACCTGATGAACTGATGAAGTATATCTTTATTCCCCAAAACTTCCAGAGCAGTGTAACTGCCAGGGCCGCAGCCCCCCGGCAGTTATTATTATTATTGTGCAACATGATCTCCTTACTGTGAAAATGTTAAAGAAAAAAAACACTATTTTGAAAATAAGAATAACAGATCTACAAGCTAAGCTCACTCATTGTGAGTGGCTGTACGTTTAAAATAATTCATTCGCAATAGGGGGGGGGGGGGGGGGCACAGCCAAAAGCTATGGCTATTTGGGGATCCACGAATGGAAACATTTGGGAAGCCATGTTCCAGACGATGACCAACACTGTCCCTTTCCACTGAACGCTGCTGTTCAACTGCAGTGTACACACAGCCGGGTGACAACGAGAGACGAGAGATGTGCTTAAATGAATCATCCCGCTGGCTTAGCATAGCTTGGCTGCCTCTGTCCTCTGGATGTCTTTAATGTGTTTGTTTGCCTGCGGGCCTCACGATTCTTTCTCCTCGCTTTCTTGCTTTCTAGCCCAGATTATGTTTTTTGGGGGGGGTTTTCCTTTTTAAAATATATTTATTTCTAAACTTAAATGGACTCGAATCGATCAATACCTCATTGTGCGTGTGACGAACGCGGCACAGGAGGAGGCACCCAATATGACAGATGTTACAATTCAGATTTTCCTTTCTTTCTTTTTCAAGTAAACACAATGGCATATCGAAAGGAATTTCAAAAGCTGTTTTAAATTGATTTGAGTTAGCTCCTTGTCATAAAGCTGTGTGTTCACAAGTATCACAAAGATGACTGGCAGGGGAGAAAGAGCGTAAAAGAAAGCTTGCCTCCTCCGAGGCAAGTCTAAGCCATTGTAGGCTTCTACCCAAGCCTTAGATTTAAAAGGGACTGAGCCTGGACACATTTACTCAGAAGTCTTTTCAGAAGATTTTTTTTAGCCTGCGATAGTCATCATGGAGAATAAACAACTTACTTTCCGTGATGGAAAAGACATGAAAGCATACGGAGGCAAAATGGCACACTGGTAACAAAATCAAGGAAAATAGAAGGGCATCGGTATCCTCTGAGCCTCCATATCATGTGTCCCACCCGATCCCAGAATCCACAACAAAAACACACAGCACTTGTGCATAATAAAACGATTGACATGACATATCACTACAGCACAGGGAATAAAATGGAGAAAGGAGAGAGCCTTTTATGTTCAGAAAATATATGATATGATTAAGGCTTTTGATGCTGGGAGAGACTCCCCCCTTTTTTTACTGCATCAAAAGGTAAGATCTTACGTTTCTTTTTTTTATATTCATCCCTCGTATCGTTCAATATCTTGAAAAATTATTACTGCGGCATAACGGAATTAATCAGCAGCAGTACAATTGGTGCTGAAACCTCTGTTGCCCTACCGGAACAATCAGTGTACCAGGTTTTCACACAGTCTGCTCCATTTAAGCCTGATTTATACATTCTTGTGCGCCGGTGTCGTGCACTGAAAATAGCCGATCCACAAGCTCACAACCTGCTGTGGCGCAACCATGTTGTGAGCTTGCAGATCGGTTACTTTCAGTGTGCGTCACCCACTCGCAACTAAGTATAACTCAGGCTTTAGTCGACATGAATCCTGTCGCAGACTCCTATAATCTACCATGCCTCATTCATACAGAATGGTGACCACAAAATGTGCTGTGTCCTCAACTATGAAAGATTGAAGAAGGAGAGGTAGAGAAAGAGAGGGGGGGGGGGGCAGCAGTAAGTTAGAGGGCGATAGCAGAGTTGTTGGAAGGGAACGAGAGACGACGTCTTCGACTTGCTGCAGTGAGCCTGGAGAGAACAAAACATGCAATTAGAGCACCAGTACACTGTGAAGTGGTCATTACTAGAGCTAATGACTGTGCTATCTGTCCTCGCATTAAAGTGTCTGCTAACGAGGGCTTGTTCATCATCGCCGAACACAAGTCATCACATAATCCTATCGCCTGTCCTCTCATCCCCGAGCAGAGGAGGGAGAAGAAAAAAAAGGCTCATTTGGGCAGGCGGTGGACAAAGGCTAAAATCCAAAACAAGGCACACTGGGGGCCCTGCTGGGAGGCCGACTTCACCACTTTAAACAGAGTCCCTGCTCTGTCTGGACTGGAGGCTGGGCAAGTAACACTGTTCTAACTTCTACATCACATTACAGTGGGGAGTGTACTTGTGTATACAGGTCAGGTTACGGTTCTCTTAACCCCATCATCTCACTGTATTCCACAACAACATCATTTGTGTAGCATGAGGTCAACTTTTCAAATTACGTTTCTCCATCCATATCTCAGCAGAACCCAACATCGACATCTACACTGCGTCTTCATTCATTAATTACAAGACTCTCTCTCTGGCTTCTGCAGCACATAAGGCATGACTTGAGACACGAGGGCATTAAAAAATGTCTGGTACAGTCTTTTGAAACGGTGTTCTGACAAGGCTCAGCTATCCGAGGAGCTCATGATCATGCCAGATTCACAGATTCCAGCATCACACACCAATGTCACCACTGACCACAAGAGGGCACTGCAGCCAAGCAGTTTTGCTCCCTGTATACACGCTGCTGTGTGGCATCATCATGCAAGCTGATAAAGGAAAGACAACCGATAGTTGCATCAGATAAGGAGAGGAACGCACTCCATAGGGTTCACAGATTCTTAAACACTTATTATCTGTGTGATTCAATCCTGATTGCAAAATATTTTCACGAGCAAATCCGCCCACAGGGCCGACAACCTCTTACGATTCCCTCACTCACTGTGTCCTTGTGTTTCTATTTACTCTGTCTCCAAAAAAGGAGGGGTTGGGGACAACAAAGTTTAGTCTGCCACTGTCTCCAAGTAGCAAGAAAATCTGTGAGCATAAGGCATAGTACTGAATGCCAATCCTTGGCATTAAGCAGTACGCCCCCCCCCCCCCCCCCCCCCCCCCCAACAGCGCGCACACACGCACACACACACACACACACACACACACACACACACACACACACACACACACACTCTTAAAACAGATACAAAACATAAATAGAAAAAATATGTCAAATAATAACTTTTACAGAGTAAGCAACACACAGGAATGAATTCAAGTGACGGTGACGGCAAAGAAGATGAATTTGGATTTATTTTGCGTTTGTTTGTTTCCCTCTGTCTCCACAGGGCAATGTTCTGGCAGTCACAATTGGATGAACAAGTTTTTCCTCAGCCATTGTTGAGTCTCTCTAACACTGTGCTATGACTCATTTCAGACCCTGTAATTATGGTTGGAGAGAACAGATTTTAATTGTCTTTAATTGTGTGAGAGCATGCAAAGTGAAACGCTGCTTGAACACAGATATAATGTGTTTAACCTTGGGCACCAACGTGCCCATTTAAAACGTCAATCGTGCACAAGATTATATTTATAAGATAAAGGTTTAGACTTTAGACAATGGGAAATAGCAAAAAATAGACTATTATTAGTTGAAATCCAACTGCAGCAACTCTTTTCAGTGAATTCCATGAAGTGTACTTGTAAGCAGGCACATTATGCTGTTAACGTGTCCATATTGTTCAGTTATTATTTGAGATATTTCACTAAATCAAAATGTTGCCAACATTGTATTGTTCCTTTTGTGTGTATTTGTATCTTTATACAGTGTAACTGATTTTATATTCATTTAGTGTGTGCAAATGACTTATGGGTCCATTTGGTGACATTTAACAATTAACACACACAGTGTTAAATGAACACTCTGGATTTGACTGTGTATAGGCTAATAAAAAGTAAGCCAATAGTTTAATTGTTACATGACATGTTGACGAACCCTTCTCTACATGTAGAAATACAAGTGTATCGGAGGTGCATCTCAAGTGTGCGTCTGATTACTTCCTCTCTATTCATCAAGTTGTCGTCTGGCCGCCAGGCATCAATAAACAACTGTCAGCCATCCACTGATGGCAAATCAGTCCGTTTTCACAACACAAAGCCACTTTCATTGTTCCTTACTTTATCATATTATTACATTTAAAAAAAAGGGGGAAAAAAACTTGATTATGTATATTATATCAGTGATACGGGCACATGGAGTTTCAGGTAAAACTGCAATATACAGTATGTACATTCTGTGTTTTCATGAACGAGATATAAAATAGATTAACATCACACACACGCACGCACAACGCACAACACACACACACACACACACACACACACACACACACACACACACACACACACACCTATAGTTGTATGTATACACAGATAGATAAATACACACACACTCACTGATGTGCGATCACAAGCATCAGAGGAAGCTTTAGCTGTGGTAGCATTGCCCCAAGGGACTGTTGACTGTGCCTGTGCAAACATGTGGACCTTGCCCTGCCACCTGGGAGCAGAGAGGGGAAGACAATCAAGATCAGCGGTGTAGATAATCTCTGTTTAGGATACCACATGCGTTAACGGCTGAAATGTGAAACTACTGTACATGGGAATTGTTTTTGATCTAGACATGTTTGTTCAGCATCTGTATCAGCTGGTGACTGCATGGCCTCCAGGCCAGTGGATACACAGGGAGAGGTAATAGCAGGGGAAAGGGGTGTGTGGGTGGGGGTGAAGCTATATTGGATGGGGGGGTTGGGGTTGGTGGGGGGTTTAAAAAACGAGACCAAAGGACTTGATTTATACTTGGTTGTGTGCCAGTGTCGCACAGAGAAACAAATCTACAAGCTTGTAGATCGGACAACGGAATATAAATCAGGCTTAACCACATGAAACCCTGGTGTCCCTACTCTGGTCATGTCACAATAAGATGTGCAATATTCACATTTATCAGATCTGCGAGCTCACAACATTGTCATAACTATTTTCGGTGAAGAGATTTGGTGCAGAGAGGACCAAGTACGGCCCTGGGGCTCCCCGGTCAACAAAGTATATAGAGTTTAAGGGTTAAATTTAAATATAATCTGTTAAAACACATTTGATTGTGGGGACTCTCGCTAAACAGACAAATACCATTGGAATCGGCTCAGACGTGCGCTTTCTTCTGCAACACCAGCCAGAAGAGTCTGCGGCTCTGAACCAATTTCAACGTGCCTGTCTGGGGGTCAGCCTCATCTCAGCTGTGTAGGGTAACAATCACTCTGTGCAACACACAAATGATTCTTAACCACAATTAACCCGGGGTGTGTGCACTGTACTCGAGGCCCGTTCAATCTCACTTTCACATCAGACAGAAGTTAGAAGTTAAAAGATTGTCTTGGATTCTTTCTCATCAGGCATCAATTATTGATTGTAGCTTCTGAGAATATTGTGCACTGTGTCTTCAGGGGTGATCAGGAAGAGGACCCCTCACGTCAGCAGGGGAGGGCGTCCGCTGGCGCTCGCTTGACCCGTCCAAGCCTCCATTATTTATTACGGAGAAAAGGATTCCAGTGGACGGGTTAAGGAGGTCAGCCCACATTTAGTGCTTCTGCGTTACAGAGCCCAAGCTTTAGATTGAGCATTTCGCGCTACGCTGACTATCTCACACATGCCCTGATTTTATATTAATATCAATCTGGCTTTTTACCCCTTTCTTCATTGAGATTAGCACCACCCACCTTCTGACGTTCACTTTCATTTATGGTTACCGTGTGGGGGAAATAACATGTTTGCCATACTCTGCTTGGCATATACTGTATCTCTAAACAATGACATCTCAAATGTCCAAATACACCACCTACAGGCACAAAGCGGCATGCATGGTGTACAGTATGTATTGTGTACAGTAAAGTGTATAATGTTAACCACTTAAACCTAGTATATACTTGGCTGACCGGGGTCCCCCAGAGGTCTATACTTGGTACATAGGGGACTTTTTCCCCTATAAACCAAATTTATTTGCAGAAGAGAGCTTGTTGATCGTCTGTTTTCGTGGAATGTTCGCCAATTATGACATGTCTAGAATAGTGACACTGGGGTTCGTGTGGTTAATCGGCTCTGTGCATAACTGAATTCCCAGGTCTCCAGAAGGGGGCATCCCGGTCTCCTGTTCCGGTTCAGTGTCCCATAGCTTTGTTTGATTGGACAGGCCAATCCAATGACATTATGGGAAAATAAACCAGAACAGGAAACAGGTACGGCCCCTCCTGCAGGACCACTGGACCAGTAATACACAGAGCCAATTATCTCTCTATAATAGTAGCAAAGAACAGTGTAATCTGACCAGCCCATTGACAAGCTCCATCATACCATATACCTGACTTGTGACCTTGTCAATGTGTTATTTCCTGCAAAGGTTTTCAACACATACTGTAGGTATTGGCTCGCACACATCAAGAATGGTTTATTTCTCTACATCACAAAGGAGACGTTTCAGCTATCCAGCCTTCATATGTTTTGAGCGGGTAACGCACCATAAGTCAGAGTGCGGTCGTCACGAGAAAAGTTATCTACTGCAAAGGTTTTCCCCACAATACAGTGTGGTTAAGTGGTTAAGGCGGCAGGCGCTCCCCATGGCCCTATCGGCCCACAGCGTCCCATTACACATTGTTCACCGCTGACACCAGCAGCCCACACACACACACACACACACACACACACACACACAAACACACACACACACACACACACACACACACACACACACACACACACACACAGGGTCAGAGTTCAGAGCCACGACATCACTGTGTAGAAGCTAACAAATGACACAGGTTCATTCAAACATGACCTCAGGCCCCAAGGCTAGAACAATGAGGCGAAGGAACGTGACCTCTGCCATGCCACTAACACACATCATATCGCATGTGTGTGTGTGTGTGTGTGTGTGTGTGTGTGTGTGTGTGTGTGTGTGTGTGACCTTAATCTTATATGAAAAATAGGGACTTTGAGGTTGCAACATAATGTTCAATCCATCAATATACCTCACAAGGCTAAAAGTACATGGGAAAATGCAAAGAACAAACCGGTAAATCCCTTATCGGCAACTGATGAAGGAAATTACATGTTTGGGAAACTGTAAAACATTTAATTAGTAGTTTGTGTTCTATCACGCTGTGCATCGTCTCCACCAATAATAACCACATCCCATCAGCTGCTTTAAAAAGGGCCCCTCCAGCTATCTGCTGCAGCTTTGCATCTTTGAAGGGCCTGTGTCTCTGTTACAGTTAACTGTCTGAATTAAGTCTCTGTCTCACTCTTTTTTATATACCATACTATACGGTAGTGTAACTCTATGGTCTCACTCTCACCTCTAAAAGCATCCATCCCACTTTAAAATATCCTTCCTTTATTCTGAAGTAGGCTGCCTAACTCCAGTGATGAAACAGCTACCGGTAGTTATAAATAAATAAACTAATAATAAATAGATAAATAAAGCATGACATGTCTGTCATGTTATTGCTTTTACAAGCAGCTATTCAAGTAGACTAAACATTAAATGCAAGTGCAACAGAGCTGAAAGAGAGACAGAGAGATAGGCTGTTGAATAGTTTTTAGAGAAGGACCTGCAAGGATGGGCTCTCCCACAACATTTCAAGTTTAAAACCAAATTGTCTTTGCGCGCACATCGGTGTGTGTGTGTGTGTGTGTGTGTGTGTGTGTGTGCGTTTGCACTTACGGTCCGGTCACCTTGAGCCTTTCGGTGCACGTGGCACATGAGGGCTCCGTGGCGGTCTCTGGCGCGCTTCGCTGAGTACTTCTTCAAGCGCAACACTCTCCCACTCCAGCAGGGATTTCCACACGCCAACGGTTGAATCTTCCTCTGGGCCTCCATTGCTAACCATTAGCGGCGGATTAGGAGCTACTAAACTAGCTGTGTGTGTGTGTGTGTGTGTGTGTGTGTGTGTGTGTGTGTGTGTGTGTGTGTGTGTTGTTGTTTTGTTTTTTTTTGGGGGGGGGAGCTCGGGTAGATCAGGTGACTTTGAGAGCTGACGTCACGCGGGTCTCGGCTGGTCAAAAACATCAATCAATCAATATTGATTTAATATTAATATTAATATTGATGATCATGTGACGCTAGGGGAATACTTTCAATAAATAGACGCATTATCATACAACGTCACACTGAAAGTTTCAACTGCAGTTTTTAGTGTGGAGGAAGAATAATTATTGTGATCTCTCACTCTTGAAATATATAATCCATTGGTTTCCGTTGTGTGTGAACAATAATAGCAATTCAAAGCAGTTGTCCTCAAACTCACACTAGTACCTACATTCGATGACGCTGTCATAAGAACGGGAGGTGCGCTGATGATCACGGCAGCAGAGCGCCAGAGCCTATTTGTCCATGGCTGCACGCGCACCTGCAGCGGTGCAGCCCATCAAGTATAATTGCTTCGTCTCTCTCGTCCCGCGATGGTGTCGTGCACGCAGACCTAGGCTCAAAGCAGTTGCATTCTCTGCGTGCAGTACTGTTGCGCAATGAAGTATAAATGTCTCCTACCTAGGGTGCAACTGCACCTTACTAGGCAACACACACACAAGAGGAGGTTGAATTAACTGAAACCAGCGCTCCCAAAAACAACAGGTTTGGAGATCTGTTGGGAATTGATTACATGAAGCAGTCACCCGTGCACGGTGCACCAGTCTCAATTTATGTAAACAAATAATTGGTCTAGGCAGACCATAAGTACCTGGTTAGACCATCTGAAGAAATGTAGCCTAGTAAGCCTACTATGGATATACTACAGGTAGGTATAGGCTATGCCTTCCCAAGTTCCCTACATCATTTTCAAACTTCATGCCAACACATTCTGGACCCATATCTGAAAATATTTTGTGCCCATGCACCCATTGAAGATTTGTGTTGTTGGAAATAAGAAATAACCGATCTACAACTGAAGCTCATGAGGTGTTGAGCTGTAGATCGGCTATTCAGTATAGCCGATGTATGTATGGTGACCAGATCCAAACTTAGCCGCATATATGTGCCCTCTCCCTACGCTCATTTGAATATGAGACTGCTCGCCCCAATTCCAACTCGCCCCAAGCGGCGAACGGTCGCCCCCAACGGGAAGAATGGTCGCCCCCAAAGCCCGGCGAAGTCGCCCCCAAAAGTCCGGATTAGTCACCCCCAAAAGTCCGGACAAGTCGCCCCATAAAACCGTTGTATTTTCGAGGTAACAGCAGAGAGAGAGAGAGAGAGAGAGATTTTTACCTGTGCTTTTTATTTTTCCTTGTACTTTGAGATTTTTCCCTGTACTTTGAGATTTTTCCTGTACTTTTAAACAGAGAGAGAGAGAGAGAGAGAGAGAGAGAGAGAGGATGTAAAGTGTCTAGTTATAGTGAGAGTGGAGGGGGCCCAAGGGGGGTCATCGGCCTCTTTTGTTTGAGTGTGCTGGGTCGTTACAACAACAGATCAACTGTAGGAATGTAACCATTTATTTGAGTGAAAACATGGTTAAGGATATACTACTTGGAGAGAGTAGTGCATAGGTTTTTCTTCATATGCCCATGCAGACTCATCTTCCACCCTCTTCACCAGGGTCTTTCTTGACAGCAGCTGCCTTCCAGGTACCAGCGTATTAATGTAATCTTTAAATTCTGGTCTCTCAACAATACTAAATGGATGCACTCCTTGCACAACAAATCTAACTGTTAGTTTGTTGAATTTCTCCTGTGACATCATGGCACTCCCTGTTTGACTACTTGTGACAAATCTGTCCATTGAACGTGCTTGCTCCATTCCCGATCCTCCAGGCTGAGGCTCATCTGAAGATGGTCGTGCTTTTTTCCTGCCTGATTCCTGCTGGAGTCTCTCCATCTCATCAAATTTGGATTTATGCACCCTCTAATGATATAAAGGAAAGACACACAAGTCACAATACGAGTTAACATATACATTTAAAGTTAACAGTTAATGGTTCATAGATAGAAAAAAATAATATGGCTGGGGACCTATGCAATGCAAAATAATAGTTTTAATGCCTTCACATCTCTATTTGTACATCTTTTGTTTAGGCAAAGGAACATACGATTAGCTTAAAAACGTACAAACTACTTGGCAATGTGTTGTAAAACTCTTCCTCAGGCAGCAATGATACTTTTTGCCTACTTGGGAAGCCTAGGACTTTCCACTTTTTTTGTATGGCCATAGATAGTATCATTTATATTATCAGCTTAACTTTAATTAACTATTATTTGAATGATTAATTCTGGCAAGGATGAGCATTGAAGCATTACATTAAATGAAATGTTCATGTTCACAGAATGTATTAAATAATGTGGCATTTACAATGTGGATAACTTGCAAAAACCTTAAGGATATAGCAATAGGTTAGAAAAACAGAAGCACTCACTTTTAGATGCGTTCTTAGATTGCCATTGGAATTCTTTGAAGTCGAACTTTTGTTTATTTTCGGTTTGCAGAGCTCACATGTGGAGGCACCCACGTCCAACTTCATGAATCTACTCATGTTTGGCCACGGTTGGGGTGGTTCTTCAGGGGTGGCACTGGCAGGAGGGTTGTCCATGATGTTAGTTCTTTACTTATATTGTGTTAGTGTTTGTGTGTCACACTGCTTTCTGTGCACTGCAGCATTGGAGTGAATGTGATACCAGAGCCAATCAGAGGCCAATTAGAGGCAGCTGTTGGCTTGTCAAGTGCTGAGACTGCTGACATGCCCTCAAAGCAATCAGAAAAAGGAACAGTCCTTGATTTTTCAAAGGGGGTTCTAGTACAAGAATTAACACAGCAACCAATGGTCAAAATGAATATATTTATTTCATGTTATTGCCCAAAATTGTTAACCTGACGCTGCCAGATGAGGGCGGTATTGGGTAACCATGTTCCCCAACACAGCCTTCATCTGGGATCTCTCAGGGAGTTGAGCTGACAAAAATCCGTTCCGTACCGGACCAATCAGCGTGAGCTAAGGGCGGGATATGTGCGAAACCGGATGTGAAGCTATATAGACACGTCAATATGATTGGTTGTGTTTGCACGCCCACACGGTGATAGACAGACGGTCCCATCCAATCATCTACCAAGTATCTTGAAAAAAAGGAACAGCCCGTCATCGAATTTGCTTCCGCGATCCCAGATCCCAATAAGCTGTGAAACAAATTTGTGTAGCAAGCTTCTTGGATCTGGCAGCGTCAGGTTACAAAATTGTAGCTTGTAACTTGAGTAGCTAAGCTACAAAAAATGACCCAAAAAGTATCTGAGCTACTTGACGAGGTACACAAATATGAATGTAGCTAAAATACCACAAGCCAGAGGCGCAAGACGGACCGAACGCTAGGGGGGGATTTCCGTCCCCCCCGTCCCCCCCACCACCCTAAGGGAGGGGGGGATGGGGGGGTCTAACCACAAAAACGTGGGGTTAGGGTTTGGGGTCGGACTACAGAGAGGTTGTTCCAGTGACTCAATGTACATACAAAACTGCGTTTTGTCACAGTTATTATTATTATTATGAAATACCTGGCTGTGATTCCTCCTCCTCCCATGTGTCCCAAAACGTAAAAGTTTAACCACATTATCAGCAGTGCCTCGAACAGGTCAAAACTCACTGACCATCTGTAAGTTAGCCTATTCTATATAAAATGTACAACACCTCGGCAGTTTTCAGGAGAGGAGAGGGTTCGCATGTTTTAAATATCCTTACCGGGTGTTGACAGTTGTGGAGCTTTCTCTAGCGGCGTCGATCTCCTCCTTTCCCCATAAATCCCAAAATGGTGTAATATAATAATATAATTCCCAAAGTGGGGTCCGGGGACCCCCAGAGGTCTTTGAGCCGCGAGTTCCAGGGGGTACAGCTACATGATAGTTTGGAACCAAATGAACCCTTGTGGCATGTCATGTGGACGCAGCGGGGTCCTTGAAATTAAACAGGTTGAGAATCACTGCTACTGCTAGAGCTGTATAAATCTTCTCTTATGGGGGTCATTCTCTTCTCTTCAAATGGGGGGGGGGGGGTCCGCGGGCTAATACGTGTCCATTTGAGGGTCCTTGACACGAAAAGGGAGGATAAAGTATATTCATTCATCTCCTATCGATCTAGTCAATACACGTTACCAAAAGTGGTGCGTGACACCAAATGTGGTGACCTATTGAATCCTGTTCCTGTATTATTAGAATCATTACGCAATCACCACAGATTGCAAAGCACATTGGGTCACTGATGGCGGTGTAACAACTTCCAAACAACCGAACACGGTAGATGGGCCAAACCATTTTGGGATTTATACAGGGGTGGACCAAATATATCCTTCAAAATATATCGCGTTTATGAACGCAGGATTTCAAAAGTATTACTCCTAAGATAACTTTGGAGCCACGGGGGATAAAGGGGGGGACCCCCCAGCCAGGGGGGGACCCCCAAACTCATTTGGGGGGGACCAATGTGACGCTGGCAGGGGACGAAACCCCTCCGTCCCCTACCTTATTGCGCCCCTGCCACAAGCTACAGCAAAATTTAGCTAAGCTACGTAGCTCAGCTACATGTAGCTTAATACTCCCCAACACTATATTCCTCAGCCTAGTATGAAAGTCTGTGAAAGATTTCCTACTGTAACAGGCCCAGGTCCCCAGCTAAAAAGTACTGTACTTTAAGGCAGACATAGCAGAATAGTACAACAACTAATTTCAGTAACAATGGAGGAATGGAACACCTTTCGGCGACCGTTCTTCACTTTCCACGGGGGCGAGTTGGAAAAGGGGCGAGCGTACCTGTTACCGCTCATTCTGTAGCTCCGAGATGAGGTCACACCCTGGGCACCTCCCACTGCGGTTCAGAAACGGCACATGTTTCCACAAGGAACGCTTCTTACCCTTTTCTGCATAATGAAACCAAAAAGTGAAGGGCCAAAAAAGTTTTACACTGATTCAAATTTAACCACAGGAAAGTGTTTCTTGTCTCCCAAACATCATTAAAATAAGATCTGGTTACAAAAGGGGTGAAGTATCCCTTTAACCGCTCGGTGGGAGGAAACCCAAAAATAGCAGATACAGCGTCGGGGAGCAGCCTAACTCTATGGGAGCAGCCTTATAACTCTATGGGAGAAGCGGCGATAGCGCTGGCAGTGCGGTGAACGCACGCACGTTCGTTCGCAAAAAGTGTCGGTCTTGATTGTGTTGCGCGTGCGTGTGCATGGGCCAGGGGGCCTTTTGATTTGGTGTAGCGCCCTGGCCCTCGGAGGGGTTGATTCGGCACTACTGTAGCCTAGGGGATATTTCTCATGTTATTTTAACAGGTTTAAAAACACTTCTTGCAGGAAAAGAGAGAGCTTTACAACTTTACAAAAAAGACAACTCTTAGGGGACTAACTATTAATGTGGGACAGGGTCTCAATTTGTGGGACGCCTAAAATAATCTTTGAAATTAGAAACTGTCCCGCGCAAAGGGGAACGTGGTCACCCTAGATGTATGGCCTATGTACTGTAGGGTTAAAGAAGTTGGTAGACAGATTTTGATGCTATATTAACATCATAATTTAAACTTTGAGGAGAACCACATGGTGAAATGAATAACATACTGTACATACTACTAGAGAGACTAGAGACTAGAGAGGTATGGGTGAAGTACCAACCTGCCAATCTCTCATGCCAGGGGCTGTCAACAATATGGTAAGCAGTAGGACTAATTTAAGAATGTGGACGGGTGTTTGGCAGTACAATTACAGAAAATAGCTGATGTGCAAGCTCATTAATGTTAAATATTAATTAAAATTTTGAATTGAGTAGAAATGACTGTGACTTACCTTCTGACTAAATCTATATTGTTGTGGTGGTGAGAGGAGGGTGGTCCTTGAGGATTGTTTAAAATATTCAGAGCTCAAAAAAGGCACTGGCATGACTGGCCTATATATTTCAGTGCTTGGGGGGAAGTTCTCTTTGTCCTTCCACATCTGCTTGAAAGAGGTAGTTGTAATACTGCTCCGTATAGTTAATGATGTCGGCTCTGACCCAGGCTATGAGTACAGCCTGTATCAGTGCGTCCACAATCTGGGAACCCATCGACAAAAATAAGGAAAAACAGCACGCTCTGCTGTTTGTTTCCTTTGAATTAGCCTCTGGGGGCAGGCCCCCATAGATATTAAAAAGATATAAATGACTAAATTCGTGGAAGTCAAGCTGAATCTTGAATCTTGAAGCCTCTGATTGGCCTACCGAACGTCCCCTTCCGTTCTTCCGTTTTTCTTCCGCTATGCTTCGCAAGGAATCTCTGGAAAGCTTGCCAATGCAATCACGCATCGACATCCCTCCCTTTGCCTCCATGTTGCCTTCCGTTGACACCCCAGAGCCGGAAGAGGCGTCTACCTTTATACGTTATGTCTATGCTTGGAACGATAGAATGTGTATAACAGGGTGTTGGTCCGTTTGGCCCGCCCTCAGCCCTCCACTTCCTGTGTTGCGCCTATGTTTTCATTCCCACTAATAACATTCAGTAGCGCAGCTCGGAATCTGTTCTTCAGAGATTAGTGCCCATAAAGCATGTTACGTTTAATATCTGAACATAGCTAAATATCTCTAGCTTTTTCACATGGGTTTTATGCAACACCCCACCCCCGTGTGGATTTATAGATGATGCGTTTAGTTTTAGTGTGTGGTCAGTGTAAGGAAGCAATTATTCCATGATCCGTCAACTCATGAGATTGATTCCTATTATTCAATATCTACACATGACTTTACAATAATGTACTGTACAATACACTCCATCAACAGTGACCTTGCTCAACAAATGTTACCAAATAGCACTAGAAGTGGTTTTTTGGCACCTAATGTTGTTTGTGTATAGCCATCAAGGTCCTCGAGCCTCTGACATTTTATGTGTTCACTGGTTGCAGGTGTCCACCTGACTGCTGGTCTACCTGTTAAATAACACATGCCTGGTTGTCCAAAAAACATAATGCAAGCAGTGTTGTCCCTGGAAACTTTTCACATTGGAGTATACAACTCTGACCAAAGGAGCAGCCCACAGGCGTTGTAGCTAGTATAGGGGCTATTGAAGACCAACCAAGCAAATCTGAACGTTGAGCCTCTGTTTGTCAAGGAGACAAAGGTCTGTTTTCACAGTTGGGTCACAGTTGCATGGAGAAGAAAACACGACCCCGCCAGGTAAATAGGATGTTATTGTCCCACAACAAAAGCATAGTCTTAACCCTGTGACCTCATCAGCTTTGTGGAATGCTTCTCAGGCAGTCATCACAAGAAGGCATCTGCACGGTTCTTTTCAGGACACTGTCCACACACCTCAGGTATGAGCCCCCTCGAGGACCACTGGTGCTCTTGCAGAGATGCGAGCAGTCCAACTGGCTAAAAACAAATGGTATAGCATACACAGTACATTTTGTAAAATGTTAATTTATTGCTTAGATTTGAGACCCTTCCATTTGGTTTCATTGGTACACTGTCTGAGTTACAAATGGTTACATTAAGACACTTTTTTTGTTTTCAGGATTTTCAAATAATGTTTTTTTTTTTTTTTGCACCAGGTTTTGTGGTTGTCAACATATAGAACTGAACCATGGGGAAGTCTTTTGATGTTACCCTTCTTCCTCAGCAAAGGCTATTGTTTTAAACCCTTGTGACAGAATCTCTTTCTATTCTAAGTGAAACAACCACATAATGGAAATGTTTTGAGGCCACAACAAACTTTGCGTCAAAGCTGATTTTCGATTCCTTCATTGTCCCCATGCACATTTCCTTAAAAACTCACGATATTGACTGAAAAATGCTGCATTGCTTGTTTACTGATTGTGCTAATCTGAACAGTTTAGCAGATTGAGAGCTTCAAGTGCTGAAAGCGAAGGCAACTCAATCTCAGAATTTTAAAAGGCTTTCTTTTGCCTCATACAGCCTGCAGCCAAACGGCACTTGTGTTCTGACACGGCACATAAACACGCACAAAAGAAGTTATTAGCGTAGATGCAAATCAAATTACTAGCAGTGTAAACTGCTATTCCTTCCTGCACTTGGGCCTGTAATTACTCTGGCTTATAGGACTATAATGAATGCTAATGACACACTACTACAAGGCCATCTGCCTAACACTTGCATGGTTTCTTTTTCACTTAAGCGACGAAAAACCCATTTTTAGGTTAAATAGTTTTTTTCCCCCTAACATTCATTCTCCATCCAAGATTAAGTGGGAGGGCAAAATATTCTCGCCAAAAAAACAAGGATACACCTCTTTGTATATTTCTCTGTATCCTCTGATCCCATTTGTAAAGCTATCACCAAATCAAGTTTATAATAGTTAATGTATGTAAATGAAGTATATGTTTTTATATTATTTTTCCATGGTTCCTCACTTGTAACAATAGATAGCTCTTCATATGACCACTGTGCTCTGACTTAAGGTGCATTACCCGTTCAAATCATATCATATCAATAACGGTAATGGGTCACACACACCAAGACTGCATTTCAGTAATTTATTCTTGCATTTTGGACAGGAGACAAACGTTCTGGCTATCCAGCCTTGAGCCTTCACACACTGATGAAGGCTGGATAGCTGAAACGCTTGTCTCCTGTCCAAAATGCAAGAATAAATGACTGAAGTGCAGTCTTTGTGTGTGCGACCCATTACCGTTATCTATATGATATGATCCTCACTTGTATCAAACATTAAACTTGATATTACATTTTGTCTACTAGGAACTGAATATTAAGACAACTATATAACTGCACCTTGATGAAGTTTTGCAGAGGTTTGGGTTGAGTTACCTTGCCATGATGTAACTCCAAATGTGGACAAGAAATAAAACATTATTTCTCCAGTGATTAGAAATTGATAATTCAAAATATTGTCATTGACTTACATTGTACGCTGAAACAGCACTCAAAGTCACTCTTTTAGTACGTAAACAAACACAAACAAAGTCGATTCAGTAAATATAGAGCATTACCAAAACAAAACTCATTTTCAGGTTTTATTTTTTTGTGTGTTTGTTTACGCACTCAAAGAGTGACTTTGACAGCTGGTATAAGTATAGGGGATTAATTTATTTATATGTAAACAGGGAGAGAGAGATGGGGAGTGACGTGGAGCAAAGGCCGTTGGGATTTGGACTTGAACCCGCAGCGCGTGGCTACATTGGAGCCAACACTGGTGAACTTTTGACAGGGCGTCAATCAATAGGAAAAAAAGAGTGGCTGCCCCAACTTGGCCGGCTTTGCGCTTGTAGTTTTTTTGCAGGGAGCCAACCACTTTGGACCACATGTTGGGGTTGGTGCACTGCCGTGAGGCACATAGCAGGTGGGCAAATTGAGAATTTCCCACGGTGCAGTGGCAAATTAATCCTTGCCTGCGTGTGTTTGATATATTTGGGACTCACTGTAAAATGTAATTAAAAGTGGTCATTTGATTGGCCATGATTGAAGCCACCAGTGCACACAGCCACTGATAATTATATTCATCCCAATCCAACCCATCTCCTTGCTGCACCAGGAGTACTCCACCCATCTCTGGTCCTGAAAATTCCTAACGTCTGTTGCCACACCCATAAGCCATTCCATGACTGCTCTTCACCTTATTGGTTCCCCTGATTCCCCCAAATAGCTTGTGCTGATTGGTCAGCTGCAGTACAGTAGGCTGTATGGCTTAAGTTATCACCCTCTCTCTCTGTTCTTTTACCATCCACTCACCCAGCTAGGGCAGATAAAGGCTGGGTATGTGAGAATTATTTTTTTTATGCTGGGAATTAGCCATCTATATGAGTACATTTTTGGGGGGGATTCTGTAGTTTATTCTGTTGTTTTTCTAATATATTCTGGGTTATCATGATTGCAAATGGTCCATGTGTCAAATGTTTAACACCAGGTGTTCTGTAGACCCAGCCAGCAGCCTATATGTAATGAGTAAAGGATCTGGAATATGGTCTGACGACAAAACATGCTGAAGAGGTGATTCTCCAGAATAAATAGCCCCTGTCAAAGTGGCTGAGTAGGATAGGAACGGGGAGATTATCTGAAGTAAAAGACACCCATTGAAACCTGGTTCAGCTATTTTCAGTAATGCCTAAAGAGACTGGTAAAAGAGGCAGAAGAGCACTGGTAAAGGTCAGCACGAACTCAGATCATAGAAGCTCAAACATGGCACAAAGATAAAAGGCCCAGTGAGAAATATCAATTACGTCTTGACATTTTCTAGAGAGACAATAGACCCCTGTGAAATAGTTTGATGTTAGTGGTTAGTGGCAGCACCCTCGCCAAAAATCTGTGTCTCTTGCGGAATGCTTTTCAGCCCAATTATGGTTGAGGCTTTAATTTACATAAGAGGTATTTTAGAAAAATACTTAAAGCCTCATCATGGTACTGTACCACAAACCAAATATTGTGCATCTAACTGAACCAGTTGAGCATGTTGTTTATTTTGTTGTGATAAACACTGTTAATGTCAACGTCAGGACTGCATAAAAGATGAGGAGACAGGAGAACACAGAGACCGGAAGTGGTCGTCAATGAGCACCAAAATGACTCACACACCATCACACTATAACTCCACAGATGCCTTGGCTGTGTCCTTGCCACCAGCGTTCCCATTGTGCAATAGTTGTACATACTGTACACTCGCACGCACACATTCCCATTAAATGTGTGCACTGTGCATTCGCCCATTTCTACATACAGTATTTAATTGTATTGTATGTAATACATTCCTATTCCTTTACAACCACAATATGTTTTTTTCTCCAACCCTGGCAGTCAAATAATAGTATCCTGATACCAATATGACCATAATTGTGAAAAGTTTGTACCCAATAGTATACATAATTGTGATATTTATTATAACCAACCATATTCATAATAACCATATTCATGTATACACAACCTAATTTGGCAGTGCTGCAATGCATGATGTCACACTAATGTGTACTTCTATATGCTATTGTTTGTCGTTTGCTATAATTATGCATATTGAGAGTCACTGATAACCCAAGTATACGTACTTGGTCAAAAAACCTGATTACCCAGTGTTTTTTGAGCTAATTGTCAGCTGCATGTGTGTGTGTGTGTGTGTGTGTGTGTGTGTGTGTGTGTGTGTGTGTGTGTGTGTGTGTGTGTGTGTGTGTGTGTGTGTGTGTGTGTGTGTGTGTGTGTGTGTGTGGACGGCTGGACGTAGTTGGTAGTTGGAGTGGCTAGCACCAGTCAAAAACCTGAATAAGGTGAAACAGTTCACCGATGACCAGATTGTTCTTGAATTGATAACATTTTAGACAAACGTGACCCAGTTGTAGTATTCAGCACAGGAGTAACATTTGATTTCAAATTACCATTGTTTATATAAAGCCCTTCACACATGGGCAACATACGGCCATAAAAAATGAAATGATAAAAGGTTGCAGATTTTGAGCTAAATTAATTGAACTCATTAATTGAAAGTAACCCAAATATACTTCTGTCATTCCACTGATGCAGGTACTGTAAATAATCTAATGTCAAATGATAAAATATTTGTGTGCCTTGAGTCCACATTTAGAGATGGAGTGCCGTGATTTTATGAGGTAACAGTAGGGGAGAGCCGCCACGGTTGTAACGCGTCATGGTTGTAACATGAACATTATCTCTTGATTGGTCAATGCCATACCATGCAATACCATTATATGTAATATTTACATATTTGACATATTGGCCAATATTATATGTTCAGTCAGCTGTCTTTCATTACAGAGTGTATTCTAAATTAGTTTAGGGTTGTATAACATTGTACAACTCAATAAATCAAACGTTTGTTTAATCAATATATTTTCCCATTGAACTGACTCAAACGCCCAAACTGGTACACCCGGTACTATTTAATATTTCCCTTATGTTTGATACATTTTCTTATCACATCCATGGTATGAAAACAATGTTAAGGAGTTGCTTCAATGAAATATAATTGCTTTAAGCTGAAAACGATATGTTTAATGGTGTTTTTTAGCGTTGTTACATTTATCACGCATGCCGTTACAATTAATCCGATATGCGCAGCAAATGTAACACTGGAACAGCGTCCACGTTCGGTTTAATAACTCCCGACCTGTTTTATCAATTTAAAAACTTGAAGTGGTTTATGGTAGCAGACATGAAATGAAACGTGCAAAGTGTTACAACCTTGGCGGCTCTCCCTACTTCATTAGACCCTTTGGTGTGGTTGTTATGTGCAATGATGTCTTCCCTTTGTATTTAGGGTTTCTTCCTGGAGGCTGAAACCTTCACAGTCAAACATACCAATAAAAAAGAGAGTGATAAAGTGACATCACATTCACAATATCATCCCCTCCCCTAACCCCTTAACCTGACTCCGCCAGAGTTCACAAGTTCCACAACTTGTGAACTCAATACTGCCACCATCTGGCAGAGTCAGGTTACTAACCCCTCCCCTTTATCATACAACAACTGTGGGTGCGGCTTCATTTCAGGTGGATCACCACCCATTACCACCTTAGAGTATATATAAATGGAGACGGCCGGAGGAAACCCCTAGGCGAAATGGACATAGTGGCCGAATTTGGTATTGCAGCGCTGGCCCAAACACATGGACGCGCTGGTCCGTTGACTATCATTGCGCACGTTCATGATGACACGTGAACGCTGTTTCATACGTCAACACGTGCAATGATAGTCAACGGCAGCGCGTGTGTGTGTTTGGGCCCAATCCATCCCAGAATGCACTCTGTTCCTACCCGGAAGGAGGAGTGAAATCGCCTCATGCGCTTTTGAGCAACTTAATGCAAGTGGATGGGAGTGGGAGGAGAACTTGGGTGCCGTCTCTATTAATATATACTCTAAGATTACCACCCACCACTGCCACCAGGCATGGGCTACCTAATGAACTGGTGGGCGTGTCCACATAAAAACAACATTTTAACAAATACTGTACACATTTTTTGAAAAACACCTTCCTCCTTATATAATACCTGATGATCATGTTTTAGGGTGGGAACAATCACAGCACTTCATCTTTAAAGGTCCTACAAGAAACATGAAATTCAACTTTTCCCATTTCCCATAATCTTCTGTTCCAAATTAGCATTTCGTTTTTGGAGACTTGGGAGGGGACAGGGGGTTGGCCTTATAATGAGTCAAAGATGTGGGAGGGGATTAGCTGAGATGAGGGTGTGGCGAAGAAATCAATTTGCACATACACAGCGCCCCACCATATCAGGACATTGTGGTACTGCAGCTAAAACTGCTTTAGAAGCCAGACAGAAATGACATGGACTGATGATATCAGAGTGGTGATTTAGGCTCAAACCATTAGAAATACATTTGAGGGACATAAACAATATGATTGTTTAACAATTTTTAAATGCATGTTGTAGTTCCGTTAATATAATGCATTGTGTTTTATCAGTGAACTATGAAGTGGTGCATAAGACAACTGACAAGATATTAATTAATAGTTTGAAATTGCATTGAGATGGATTATTTTATGTAATCTTTTCATCGTGACCTAACAAAATGAATGCAGTTTTAATATAATTCAGGACTACATGTTTCATGTTTCGTCCCTTCACTCACTTTATCTAAGTCAGTATGCCCCTCTGGGGAAAAGATCCTGCCCACCTGCCTATATTGACTGGTGTCCCCCGGGAGTCTATCCTTGACCGCTCCTCTTTTCCATCTACAGCATATCTCTTCACCGAAAATAGCCTATCTATCTACTATATATTTTTACCTAACGTTAGCCTTAGAATTCACTGAATGTCCACATATGCCCATGCAGAATAAGGACACAAGGGTTAAAACTTAGGGTTAAATGCAGTCTGCTCAGCTCTGCTACTATATTTTATAATCTATCCAAAATTATTTGAAAATGGCTCAAATAGAAGTCAAAGTGCAGAAATATTAAAGTACTGTACATAAAGTGCCACTAGGGAAATTTATTCTGTAAAAAAAGTTGAAAACCGCAAAACAAAGGGTATATAATAGTAGCCTATATATTATATAATTAAAAAAAAAAAAGTTTATAGTCATGATTCACCAGGTACCTGGATGGCTTAATTCTAGGCTTAAAATAATTTATATAAATATTTTTGGAAATCTCTATGGGGAAAATGAATGACGTCTGGAACGATGAAAATGTCCGCCGCACTGCTAATGCCTCTGATGCTAGACACGATGGAGTGGAGGGCTGCGAATTAGCGATCCAGGAGTCCTGACTCCTGAGTTGGGTTTGGCTATAGTCTACAGTACTCTCACATTGTTTCAGTGTTAAGGACAACTTCACCCATTTAGTAGGCTACACATTATCTTCATAAATCCAGTCCCAACTAATGGTCATTTTATGGAACTGTGTGCACCGTGTCCATCTACAGAGGTGCAGGGCTGTCGCCTGTGGACAGTTAAAAAACCTGCCTATTAAAGACATCATCAGTGGGGATTCAAAGCAGATGGAAAATACAGCATTTCTCTTCCTGGAATGTTATCACACTAAATAGAAGCTGTTGTTCTTGAATCAATAAAAAAGTAAAGTGTGAATCTTGTTTGAACTTACCATCGATTATGTCATTGGTAGGCAGATTTTACAACCATCCAGAGTCCACCTCTGCCCCATAACGACTAGTGAGCATTACTGAGTGGCAGTGGATCTGGGGTAGAGTGGCCGTGGTTTTCTCAGTTCGTTGCCAGGCTCCCAGCCTCAGTTCGTTCCCAGGCTCCCAGCCTCAGAGTCAGTGGATCTGGGGTAGAGTGGCCGTGGTTTTCTCAGTTCGTTGCCAGGCTCCCAGCCTCAGTTCGTTCCCAGGCTCCCAGCCTCAGTTCGTTCCCAGGCTCAGTGGATCTGGGGTAGAGTGGCCATGGTTTTCTCAGTTCGTTCCCAGGCTCCCATGCCTCAGAGTCAGTGGATCTGGGGTAGAGTGGCCGTGGTTTTCTCAGTTCGTTCCCAGGCTCCCAGCCTCAGAGTCAGTGGATCTGGGGTAGAGTGGCCATGGTTTTCTCAGTTCGTTCCCAGGCTCCCAGCCTCAGAGTCAGTGGTTCTGGGGTAGAGTGGCCGTGGTTTTCTCAGTTCGTTCCCAGGCTCCCAGCCTCAGAGTCAGTGTTCAAGTGTCCTTGAGCAAGATGCTGAACCCCTAATTGCTCCTGCCTTGCGTGGTTTCCTCCTGCCATTGTGTGAATAGGTGAATTCACTATCATTGTAAAGCGCCCTGCATAACAGCGCCCTGAAACAGCCTTCTAGCCGTGGGTAAAACCAGCACCATACACCACCTAATCAAAACAAAGAATTCAGCTGCTCTGATCTCCCAGAGTGCTAACAAACTCGGTGGCTAGGCTAGCTAGTTTCTTGGGACATTTGTGGTCGTAGTGACTACATCTGTCATTAAAAAATATATATAATATATGTTTCAGCGATTTTCTGTTGTATAATTGCAATTTTACACGAGAGGGTGTGGTTTAACGTGATTATTGCCACTTCAGTGATGCTTGCGGAACTCGACTTCGTCTCGTTCCTTACCATCTTATTGCCACTGTCGTGGCAATAATCACGTTAACCCACACCCTCTCGTGTAACTATCTACTATTGCTTAACTATCACCTCATAGACACATGAAAAACTGGAAAAGTGTGAACATTGCACTCTTCCGGTGAATGCTGTTGTCTGAGTAATAAATATTCATGCATACCTTTCAGGGCCTTTGTTGTGTTGACTAACACTAAAATTACAAATTATATTATATATATATATATATATATATATATATATATATATATATATATATATATATATATATATATATATATATATATATATATATATGATAATCACTGTCAGGGAAAGAAAGTGTGTGTGTGTGTGTGTGTGTGTGTGTGTGTGTGTGTGTGTGTGTGTGTGTGTACGCAGAGGGGTGGGGTGTTGGAACATCAAAGGCTCGCCTATCTTTGTGCCATGTAAACAGTTGCGTGCCTTCAGTTAGTTCAAGAGCCCCATTTGAATGATTCCATGGAAGATTGCCACATTGACAAGCATCCTGTAATAAATAAAATTAACAAACATTTCTGTAGGGTCTTTTCAGAGGGAAAGAGAGCCCAATGTTTTTCTTTCAGATAAGTGGTCTATACATCCCCTGCTCTTTCCTGATTAGTCTAATCCAGTGAGAAGTGCATGCAGGGTTTTGATTGAGTCAGGCATCGAGGACCCGGAGGGGAACCCTCCTGATAAGTGCCTTTACCTTTCACCTCCAGAACCCCACGCACGTCGCTTCACTGTATCCACGCACCCTCTAATCTCATTTGGCCCAGGAAGACATGCTCAGGCACAAGGAGCTACGATTAGCATCATCTTTACCGAGGGATTCCAGTGGCTTTGGCCTCCTTGGACTGGCCCTGCCCTCAACCTGCAGGCACTGCATCAGGCAGGTGTGTGTGCACAGACAAATCTTCAGTGTTAAAGGGAAACTTTGCAGATTTTAACCTAAGTCCCGGCGGTGGCTCAGGGGTAAAGTGGCTGGATGGTAACCGCAAGGTTGCCTGTTCAAACCCAGGCTCCCCCAGAGTTAGCTGTCGAAGACACTGAACCCCAAATTGCTCCTGATGTGCTGGTTGGTGCCTTGCATGGTTTCTGCTGCCATCGGTGTATGAATGTGTGGGTGAATGTAATGCCTTGGAGCTTGGATAAAGGTGCTATATAAATGCACCATTTACCATTGTTCTGATTAGATAGTGTAAAACAGGGAAAACAATAATCTGGACCACGGCAATGTTAAAAATCAACAAAGTTTCCATTTAAATGTAAGTCTGATTTCTAAACTCTTAAATTAAATTGACAGTGCGTGTTTAAAGTGCACGTGTATGTATGTCTATGCACCTGCGTTTGTTCGTTCGTGTATCCACTACATACATGACGCCCATTTGAGAATGCATACCGGTACATGTGCATGTGAACTCATGCATACACATATAGCATATCTGTCGTGAGGTTTGTTTTGCCTGTATAACATGCAGTACTGTACTGTATATCACTATTTACTATACAGTCACTACTTTATTTTCATGACTGTGTGGTTCTCATCTCCGGAAGTTTGTTAAAGCAGTGGGTCTTGACATTTTCATGTATTTGGCCGCAGACCCACATCTGAAAATATTATGTGCCAGGGAACCCCATACAAGGTTTGTGTTTTATTATTAAAATGTTTCATTAATATTTCAAATTTTCAAATTATTTCTTTTTAAATAGCCAATGTACAGTATATGGTTAAACGTTTTGTGGGAATCCCCTGGAACCCCCTTAAGGAACCCTGGGGGTCCCTGCACCCCGCTTTGAGAACCACTGGGTTACCGTAAGCATAAACAATCATTGATGTTTCAGCAGTCAGTCATCTGGTCTGAGGTAGACATGGCAGTAGATTTCAGCAGACCTGCTCGTGTCAGAAAAGTTTGCACACTTATGAAAGGTCAGAGCCATCCCAACCACAGACTGCCTCAGATGCTACCAGGTGGCAAGTGGCTTTGTAGCCACAGAGCCACGAGCAGTGGATTGCTAAACAGCTACTTCCCATCCGACAGCGCCCTGCAGTGTTTCATTCACGATCAACTTTCATACACAGCCATACAGTATAGGTTTTTATCTAGTTTCCTCGGACACAGCAGAGATGGGAAGGGAACTATTGACAGTAGAAATGGAGTGCAGGAAAATTGGCCCGCTACAACAAGAAACTTGAATATTGCTATGCGTCATGCACTTATCATGCACTTATCATTATTCCACTCCATTATTTAAGTACTTTCTAACTTGTGTGCCGTTACTGTATAAACCACCTAGCTCTCTATATTATTCATTGGAAACTTTGAGAACTTTATGCCTAGGCTATGGCTATATAGAATTATAGATGATGTACGTACTTCATGCAAAAAATCACCCTGTGCTAGAAAGAATCTTGCATTCAAGTACAATTGTATGATATAAGCATGTCAGGTTTTTCACATTTTTCAAGAATACCGCAGCTTACCTCAAATAACCTAATGTACCTGGAATTATCAGACAACCGCCTCTATGCACTTTTACGAGTTGGTTAGTGGTTACAGTTAATAACGGGTATATCTTATGACATGTTTTCACATGGTAGAGCAGACTTGTAAGCTTACATCGACTGTATAGACTGGCATCAGCACTCTCAAGATTACAGCTCCTTATGCCTGTCATACTCCGTCGTATGACCAAAATAGCAGATTTTAGCAGAAATGTGTAAGCTCACAACTTGTGAGCTTGTAGATCTGCTCCTTTCGAACGTTTCGTTTATATCAGGATTTAGACTACAACGTATAACTGAGCTTGGGTATAACCCATCATTATACCGTACGGATGATGAACTACTCTGAAATCAAATGACACCATCTTGAGGCACTCTCAACCGAATCAAGTTATACTATTGAGCATTTTACAGTGAAGCGTATGCAGACTATACAAATTAAATCGTGATAGTAATATTAGAAAGCAAAAGCCTATAACAGTTCAGGTAGCACAATCAGTATTTGGGCCCATGCAGTCCTCTCTGTGATGACAATTCCCACTTTGAAGCAACATTGACTTGCAATATGTGCTTCTCAAACTCTGATGCATTACCATAATGAACTTTCTTTTTTCTAAATGAAAAGGGAAAGAAAAAGACAAAACAATATATACTGAAGTCAAAGGTTGAAATGGAATATTAGTCTGCTTAATGTATAGAAACTACTGCATGAATTGTAAGACTGGTATATACATTAAATGCAGATTAGGCCTATACACATTTTAACATGGAGGATTTCTCCAGATGCAACTTGGACAAATAGTGAGCAATAATGCCCGTGGGATACAAGGCTTACTGATTAATGACAAATATCCTATAAAACCCTTTCACCATGTGACCAATATGTTAGCCTTAAAGCCTCAACATGTTAGTCTATAAACCATGCTTAAATGTGTTTGACTATAGCAGTAGTTTTCAACCTTTTTCATATCAAAGACCATTTTATATTTGGCATTTGAGGCACGGTCTGGACTACCATGACGAGATTTTTCCTCTCAGACACAAAACAAAAAAATATTTTGTTATGCTTTTGTCCACAATTCCATGCTGCAGCTGCATTGATGTGGTACCACAGGAGAGATAACAGGCAAACAGTGATCAAAATAACTTATTTTACATTCTCTAATAATTGTGTAGACTTCTTGTAAACTAAGTAACACAGATGTTTAACAAAAATGTAGCTCTTAATTAAAGTGTAAAATGAAAGAAATGGACCGGTAAGGGACCATTTGGTTACTGACTCTCCATCATTTTGCTGGGGACCACCTGAGGACCACTGATGGTCCCCGGACCACCGGTTGAAAACCACTGGACTGGACTAAGTAAAATAAACTGAGATTCTAAAAGACAAAGTAACATCATAAAAGGAAGGCGTTTGAGCAAATAAACAAGATGCACACAGGGATCTACCAATCTACATTGCTATTTGATGGAAATACATAGCTTATACTTATAGGATGGCGCCTATTAAATAACAATTTGTCATTCGTCACAGCCACAGGTGGCTTTATCCATGATTTTAGTAGCCTAAACTTTTCCCACAAGATTATTGCTTGATCGTTTTGCAAATTAACTTTCCAAAAGTTTAAATACATGAATAATAGGCAATATATAGGCTCTATTCATACAGTATAGCACAAATCGCCATGCAGGATCGTCTGATTAATTGAAAATGAAGCACCATGATGTACAAGTCTTAGTGCTTTTTCTGGTTATATCCTCACTGGCAGTTTTTGTATTGACCTGCACTGTCGTTTGAACTGTATACCCATTGTACAAACTGTGAATAAAATGATCAATCAATCAATCAATCAATAAATCAATCAATCAATCAATCAAACAGCTTCAGCAAGTTTGATAGGGCATCCATTCACGGGGCAGTGATGTGAGAAACAGATGACATGACATTTACCTAAGCAAATAAAAAATCTAAATAAACAGCAGGCTTATAATACCACGTTGATTTGGTATACATTTAAAATGTGGACTCCCTGTGCATCATCGCAAAAAGTAACGGGAGTGTTGTTGCAGTTCACAATGGATGAAGTTTACAAATTGCGGAACTTGTCAGTCAGCAACACGAGTGATGCAGCATATGATGTGAAACTGCGTAAAGTTTATGCTTTCTTTTTACTTTCAAATATCCCCAAAAAATCCTCATAAGGTTCTGACCAGTGCATACAAGTGTGCGTTAGTCACGGGACTTTATAAGTCTACTTTCTGGAAAGGGGGGTTCCTTAGTGTAAATCAGTTTTCCGACTGGCATGACATTAAACAACGTGGTATGATTCCCTTTCTCTCAGCTCATCAATTCTTTTTTTTTCTTATCAGCTCCTTCACAATTTCATTTCTTTCAAATGGCTATCCACGGAGCCCCAAATTCAAGCCGGGGTCTTCAAACAACAGAACTACGGTTTACTGTTTTTTCGTCAAAATGGTATCCCAGATCCAATTTTAGATAACGGGGTTTAGCTGTGATTATTTTTTGGTCTTGCAGAGACAATTGCGAATATTCTGAAATGAGATCAGTTGTATCCCAGAACAATTTATCCGTGAATTGAGACAAATATGCCACCATCAGTCTATGAATGCCCTTTTGATAAGTGAACTGCATGTGTGCCTGTCATGGCAATTCTCCACCTTCCTTTTTTATTTTTACATCATGATCATCAATATAGCTATAGCTATTACATTATTTTATTCTTCAACATCGATCCTTTAGGGGTGCTCAAGACAATTATTTTGATTTAGGAAATTAGTGCGGATAGATACAAACTACATTCACAATAGCTATCAAACTCGGCTTTGTATATGATTCTAGGGTCACATTAAAAAACAATAATGTAAATGACCCATGGCTTTCAATTAAAAGCGTCAAGTTCCCCCCACTTTTGTTTCATCCGTTATACTTTAGACTCAAGTGTTGGAGGGTGGAAAAAGTGTCCCCTCCTCATTGACTTTTATCACTAAATGAAGCATAAATGACCTGAAAGCGCTGGCTGTCGCGTTAAATTAAATAAAATAAAGAACAATTATCCTCTCTTTTTCTCTGATCTCGCGCTGAAAGGAATCCCAGAGAGATAAGGCAGATTTAATTCGTCTATATGGCAGCGCAGGCGCTCTGTTGTGCTCGAATAAAAATGTCAAGGGGAAGAGCTAAAGGGAGATTTAGGGCGTCTATAATTTAAAATCATAATTTTCTCCATTATATTTTCTGATATGACATTATTGTGTGGTTATTTATTTTTAGCTGCTGAGTCCATTTGCAATTTTTGCATTAAGGATAAACGTTGGCAAAACCATGAGTTTATTTTATTGAAGTTATACCTTATGAAGATGTATAAATTCAAAGTATAGGCCTAGTATTCTCCTGCATGTGATTCATATAGGCGAATCTTATTTTTAAGCGCTGTATTCAGATTATTGGTTAATTGTCAATTGGGGAAAATGTGGGATTGATCCTCTATTTCGACTGCAAGGCTATACCTGGCTACACCTAAAAGTAATTATAATGGTCTAAGTTGAATTATGATGCTTTAGGGGTTTGATGTAGAATTTGCCGTTCGGTTCAATGAAGTATCACCCTCATTTACAGCGCTAGATAAGAGCTAAGTCTGTCATAAAAATCTGAGGCTGCCCGTCTCCTCCCCTCCCCTTCCTAATATTGAATTGCACCTTGGGCAATAGTGCAGAATCGTGAATCTTAACTTCTCTCGGCATATGTTCCTGGCAGATAAGTAAACAATTTGGATGTGAAATGAAATTTTTAATTAATACTGAAGCCTAATATCTACACCTCCAAATCCTATTCCACATCACGGTGACAAAGACGAATGTACAGGGTAAATGCAATGCTATCAGACTTTTAATCCGCGCATTTTATTAAAGAAACAAATATACATTTTGGCTTATATTTATTGTATTGACAAACCGAACGTTATATTATTACCGACATGTCCTCTCATTTTGGCAGAAAACGGTTTAAATTCACTCACATTGGTATCGCTAGAGTTTATAGACCCACCACCAACCTGTTTATATACACGTCCAATCGTGCGTGGACCGTGGACTGGAAATGATTTAGTTATTGGAGGCAATCTAAAAACAATCCAATGAAAATAAACGCGCCCCTCCGCACGCACGCTCACACAGTCATGATGTTGTATAGCCTAAACTTATAGTGCATGTCACCTGAAAAACGTATAGCCAACAAAGCAGTTTAAATAAAACTCACATTTCACTTGCACTTATGGGCGCTGGATAAGTGAACCTATAATTAAGCAGCATGCAGGCTTCCTCCTCAAGTGATTAAGCAGTCAAACAAGTCCGACAAGCGGAATCCCTTCGGGGGAGGCCTCTCCTGAACTGTCAAACATCAAACACCGCAAGAGGTTCATTTCAGTGTCAAGAAACATTGTAGGCTATATACCTAACGCAATGAACACGTTTTAAACCCGTTTAAAACAAGGACACGCAGCCAAATGTGGAAGCCAAAAAGCTTAATAATAGCCCGATAAAAATAAAACGTATAGTGCAGAAGTTGACATCAATCACAGCAACACATGCATGGGAAAAAAAGTGCATGGATGATGCATCAACAGAAGGGTTGGAGTTATTGCAACGCACGGCATTCTCAAAACCATGCAGGTAAACGGCTTTAAATCAATGCATCCACTTGGCAACAAGCCTATTAGTCTGGCCAGGAATTGAGTTAGGCTTAACAGGTTTAGTTTCCTTATACAAATACATTTTAGTTGACTCAGTTGACTAAACTTTTAAACGAAGACCTTTTAATGATGGTTGGAGATTATTTTGTTTAGGTCTAATGAAAATGCAGGTCCATGACAAGACGATATACGTTATCTCATTGATCAATCAGCATTAAATAAAATCTCATCCTTCTGTAAATATCTTGACAATTAAGCACCATTAAAAATAATACGTGATCAGCCACAGGTTAAATGTCCCCCAAACAATAAGTTAGTTTCTTCATTTGTGTCCAAATAGCCACAGGAAATTGTAAATTGTTGAAGACAGATTGTCTTTATTCGAAACGTCTTTGCTCAGCAATTGAACAAAGAGCAGAGGTATCAACCTTCTAATTACATTATACCTTTCCATAACATGACAGGTTTTAAATTGCCACCTTAAATAGAAAATACACAACTTAAAAAAAATGTGTGACTAGCACTTAAGAACAAAAATAAAAATAAATGGATGGTTTTGTCTTGTCATCTTAAATAGACCGTCTGGTTTTATGTGTCAGTTTGATAAATATAAACAATATGACCCGTATACCCAACCTATAGGTCCCAATTATGACCCTAATTCATTAACATCGTAAAATTACGAGTGCCAAAATGTATACTAAAACTTAGGCTTATACAGGAAATAAGAATGCAAGTTGTTAAGTTGTGCAAGCCAAATATCAAAATGAAATAGCCTATATCAATAGTCAACACAAAATTACCATAGCATCGAAATGTACACAATAAATAAAGTTAAAGGCCTCCTTTTTCTGGTTGCCATAAAAGTTATAACATTTACAATTCTTACAGATCACAGGGCACCTCCTTACATCTATTCCGAGTTCCATGCTGAGGTTTAGGAACGTCGAGCTCTTGAAAAGTTTATTTTTTTCCCCTCCTCCTTTTTTCTTTTGCCATAACAAGTCCAAGGCAATTACAACTGTTCGTGCCTCTTTTTGGCGCACTGGACTGTCCATTATATACATGCATTTTCAGTATTCAAGTTAAATTATAAAGAGAAAGCAGTCTTGTGTGTGGGTTACATAGCAGCAGCGTGCGCTGATGAATATGGGTCTATGCCAGCCTTGGTCATACCTGGGAAAAGTATGTAGGCCACGGGGGGCTGTAAACTGGACGTGGACCAGGCGCTACAGTTACACGGGACCACGTAGCCGGGGTTCGTGGGCGACGGGTGGGTGTGGGTGTGCTGGCTGGGGCAGCCGAGGCTGCCGAACGCGCCGTTCTGATATCCCAAAGAGGAGTATGGCAAAGTGCCGCT